>NC_041397.2:166093979-166398979 GCF_900747795.2 Erpetoichthys calabaricus
TGTAGGACACAAAAGGATTTAGAGATTAATATGTGTCTTAGTAACCCTGATACGAATATTAAAATAAAATGTGATTGACCCCAGGAGTTGGTTTTGTTAATCAGGTTATAGAAGCCTGAAGGTTATACAGTGATCTGAAATGGTTTGGTCATACCTTGTGTTGTTCTTGCGGTTGCCTTCACCTCCTTGTACATACCCTTAAATAATTCAGATGTATTTTCAATACATTTCTCTTTGTAAAAATCAACCACAACATATTCCCTGGCACCAGTGGTAGACCTTCTCCATGTACAAGAAGGCAATGTACAGAATGTTACTGAATTCTCTGAGCTTTTCCGACATTCTTTATGCTGAAAATAATAGATGACTTCTCTTGTTGATCTTTCAAGCATATATTCATGTTGATATTCATCTATGTTTGTTATAACCAGAGATTTTTTTGTCAAAAAAAATCATATCTTACAGTTTCATCATATGTTACATCAGTTTAATAGTTCTGTACTTTGAAGAGCTCTGAATGACACACTTGTAAACACTATACTGCTTGTTCTCTCCACTCATTTGGAGTCACATCTTTCTTTAGAATTCTATTACACAAGCTCAGTTATTCCAATTGTGCCACAAGATTTTCAAATGTTTTTAAGTCAAGTACTTTGAATGTATTATTCTTCATTGTTGCTAGTGCTAATTTCACTTCCTCTGCTGATATTTCCCATATAAACTCCAAACAACTATGTGCTTCTTGCAACAGCTTTCCTGTAAATTGCTCATTGAAAAAGTTGCTGGTATATTTCTTCCATCTGTTAAAACATTGTCTCTCTGCAACATTTTTCCATTGTGATACAATATTCAATCAGCTTCAATAAACACTGATTTTTCATGATGTCTTTTTATCAACTAATATGTCCTTTTATCCCCTTCAGAATCTATATGCCAAATCTGGCAAAGAGATCCTGTGTCACACCATGAATAAAAATAGCATTAAGATTTTTTTTATTTTAAATTCAAAAACAAAGAAGTTGTAATAATAATAATAATTCATTACATCTATATAGCGCTTTTCTCAGTACTCAAAGCACTATCCACACAGGGAGGAACCGGGAAGCGAACCCACAATCTTTCACAGTCTCCTTACTGCAAAGCAGCAAAACTACCACTGCGCCACCTGGATCCAAGTATAGGGAAAGCCCATTTGCATTTTTAAATCCAAAGTTTTTTGTTACAAGAAGAAACTGGCAAAAAAGAATCAGAAGAAGAATCATTAAGGTGAAATATGGAGACAAAGTCATTTTCTGAAAATTAAAAATAAACTATTGCCAAAAGCAGAGCACTAACCAAACTCTAAGTTAAAAAGGAAATTAATACATTTTTCACAGCCAGAAACACACAAAATCACTCACAAACTCTCATATGTATATTCACAAATTTCATATATTGAAGAAGCTGCAGTATCAGTTTATAAAGCATCACACAGGTGTTGCCACACCACAAAACTTCTGGCATCACACCAATAGAAACAAGAAAATGGTGGCACAAATAAAGAAAAAATTGCATAATGGCAAAGTGAAAACATAAATAATACAGACTAGTGAATTATCAAATCTAGAAACCAGAGAGGAATACAGTATATTTCAATTCTCAATGTATTAAAAGGTATTAAAAACCCTAAAGCCAAACCCAAAGAAAATTTTATCCAAAGAGAAATACATTTTTTAAAATTACAAATTCTAACATTTGTGTAGAGACTATTTCCCTGCATAAATGCTACTGACTCAGCATTTCTGGTCATTTAGTCTTTTTTTTTTAATAATTTCATTTTTCTTATTTCCAATATAAAATGAATATAATTGTGAATTTATAATTGTGAATTTCCCCTTGGGATTAATAAAGTATCTATCTCTCTCTCTATCTCTCTATCTCTCTATCTCTCTATCTATCTATCTATCTATCTATCTATCTATCTATCTATCTATCTATCTATCTATCTATATACTCTACAATATCCTTATATATAATTTGATAGTATCCGTATGTATGGTGTTCGCGTCAGTATCTCGACTCAATACAAGTTAGAACCATGCAATGGGACTCTGCTTCTATAGTTAGAACATAACGTGGCAAACGCGGACGCAGCAGCAGAATTTCGAAGAAGTTGTAAGAGATGGATAAGTTTTTGTAGGATGCCAGATAGAATAGCATTACAGTAATCTATACGTGAGGTGACTCGGGCATAATCAATACTTTAGTACTGTGTTGGGTAAGAACAGGACGAAGTCTAGAAATGTTTCGGAGATGGAAGAAGGCAGTCCGTGAAATGTTACTTATATGGGAGGAATTATTTAATAATAATAATAATTATTATTATTAGTATTATTTAATAATTGCCTTTATTAGTGTATAAATGGATATAAATAATTACATTTAAACGATTTGCCAAAATCTGTTCTATATAAATGATACTGTTTTAAACGTTATTGTTTTTTCATCAGAAAACCCAGTTTCCACGTCTACGTGTATTAGTTTAAATGGCACTTTTACCACTCGCATTAGGGCAGACACGCTGACGTATTGTGTCGACTGGGCAACACAGTGAATGCGGCGTCTATCTATATACGTCTATGATTTGTTCACTTTCCGATGTAGTGTCAATAAAGTAAATTCATCTCACTGTGGTGCGCATTCCGTACGTAATACCATGTAACACATTATAATTCTCCTGCTTTACGCGAATATACCCATGCCCCCGAAAAAAAAGACAATTCCACGGTCCACTTCAGATGCCAGAGAAAAGTCTATTTCAAGGGCATCTCAAACACCACAGCAGACACAATCCAAAGTGGACGAACTTACAATAAAATGTGAATCAGAAAGCTGTTTGTTCTATTTCTATGTTCTGTTTCTTTCATTTGGGAAAGTCACCAGTTATAGATTCCCAGGCAACACCGGGTACTCCTACTAGTAATGTATAATCACTACAGTAAACTAACATTGCTATATAAGAAAATAAATTATAAAGAAAAAAGATTTTTGAGCCCCTTTGAGACCCTCCCCAATTGTGCTGCATGGCAAAATACAGTTGACGCATCTGTCGAGGATTGCTTGTCCATCACCAAGGCACCACCAAGGCAATGGAAAGTTCGCAGCTCATGTAACAAGTCTGTTCCCTGATAGTTAATATAGGGAACATTCTAACTCAGCTAATGACATAGCCCCGTCACTTTGTGTTTGCTGTGTCTGTGTGTATTGAAGTGGTAGTTTCTGTTAGAATAAATACCCTGACTGTTCCTGTTTTGATTGGAATAAAGTTGGTTTTCTTGAAGCCTTTTGACTTACACATCATAATATATAGATTTTTTTTCTCTTTTAGTGCTGTCTAGATATTTGGCAACTACCATTAAGTTTCCTTATTGGAATTCTTCTTCCCGACATAGGATTCAAAAGCTTCCTGGTAGTTTCCCAAACTCATTGGGAAGTGGTGTTCCACATTTCTCCAGGATTACCTATTTAAATTGTGTCTTCCAGAACTATTCTGTTCATTTCAGCGTTCACATCTACACTTTAATTCGCTTAGAATGGGGGGTGCTCCAGAACTATTAAAACTAATCCTTCCATTGCTTTGGCATGATTTTTACCTCCAGTGGCCAATTGATGCAGAACTCTCCTTCTTTTTCATTTGGGCTTGTTACCAGCTTTGGTGAGGGGATTGAAAACAAAGCAATGCAAATGGTTTGGCCTCTTGAACTAGTCAGATAAGGGAAAAAAATGATAGGCTGAAAAAATCCATAGACTCACTTGCAAGGACATTGCCAGAATTATTGTTTTTATTGCCAAAATACTTTTAACTATAACAATTTAAAAATAACTATAAATCAAGATATCATTAAACTAAAAACCTGTCAGACTGTCAAACTCCATCATCTTTTACAAGATTAAATAGTCCTGATATTAAAAATTATTGATGGAGAATGTAAAGTGCACCATTTTGCAAGTAAAAAACAGAACATTAATCACTTTTGGTTATTTTTTTATAGATGAAGTTTAAATTTTCCCTGAAGTATATTTGCCTACGGCATATTCTTTTTACACACAAGCACTAAATAAAGGATTTTTTTTTCAAATTATGATAATTCTTTTTTCATACAAGCACTAAATAAGGGAAAATCTATTTTCAAATTATGATTTTTATGAAGGAACTTTTATTTTCTGATTCAATCTATTGTGTTTTTTATTGACTGCCTAACCTACTCAGCATTTAATACTGGTCACATTCTGTCACAATACAGAATACATCTTCATTAATAAATTAACTCTAATAGCCTCATTATCACTATTTAATCTTTTTGAAAAATTCAGAATATACAGTGCACTGTGTGTTTTTCAGGTACTGCTGTTTTATATTTTACTGCATATAGAAAGTGTTCTATAATTTTTATTATTGAATTGGGGGTCTCTCAACATATATGAACAGTGTAGTTTGTACCAAAGTTTTTCCCAAGTTTCTTACATTTCAGTTTTTCAACTTTACTGTTTACTATTTTTGTCTCCATTACAGTTACAGTACATAAAACAGGAAATTGTGTGTTTTATATGAGAAATCATTTTCCAGTTATTTATATTGTTTTTGTTTAGTACATTTACAAGAGTCCACTATGGATTAACAGGAGATTAACATAGGTTGAGGAGAATTCAGTTACAAGGGCTAAATGTAGTTTGTCTGGCTTCTGCTGCAACTGCACCCAAAACCAAGAGGCCAGTAAGAAAATGCTGCTGTTGGAGACCATCGTTGCTAATATCAATTCTAATCTATCAATTATCAATCCAAGAATTCTTCATGTATAAAACATCTCTCAGTTGTTCCTGCATATTCTTTCTGCAGCAAGTCATGAATATATTGTACATTATACAAAGTAAAAAAGAAATTTCCCCATGCATTGACCTGAGAGATCTATCATTATTCACTTCCATTAGTTATGGCCCATATTTAAGACCATAAGACCTGTTAGGTTACAGTTTTTCCAATACAAACCCGAACAGTTTAAATCATCAAGTTCTACTACCTAACAAATGTCAGAATCTTACTGCTGCCATAGGTTGCTTGGTGGACAAGATGTTGGGAGACTGAAACAGATAGGAAGGCAATGTAAAGAGACAAGCCCTCGAAGGCCTTGACTGAGCAAGATCAATACAAAAACAGTCAAGACATGTTATCATGCTGGCAGGAAAAAAAGGGTATTGCTAGAAGGCAGAGCACAGGATACAGGAGAGCCATATCCTTAATATAAGAATATTGAATAACTATTTTTGCATTCCACTAATTGGTAATTCTGGTTGTTTCCAAGCTAAAAACATTTCTGGTGTTATTGTACTTTTCACAAAGTTGATTTGAATTAGGAATAAGAACACAAACAAAATAAGTGATTTACCTACCATGCAGAGCTTTGTTTATTTATTTATTTGATTTAGTTGTTTTGTCTGACTAGATCATGACAAAGCTTTCAACCTTCAAAATTAATGCTTTTCCTGTATAGCAAACTAGTGAATGAAACAAAGAAACTGGTAGTTTGGAGATAAGCTGCCCACAGTTGTAGCAGCAAAACTGAAAATTTTGCAGATACATTCATCACATTTATCTACTGCTTTTAAAAAGTTTAATTCTCGAAACAATATAAAAAACCCAGACATGTGTGATGAATTTATTCTTATATTGCTGTTTCCTTTCTTAGCAGTATTCAGAGTGTTACAGTTCATTAGTTTAGAACAGGTAATAGCCCTTGCTAATGGGGAAAACTAAGAAAAAACTTACAAGGGATGTAGCAGCAGCTGTCCTGCTGATGATATGAAAACTTTCTTCTAAGAATATGAACAGAAAAAAAAACTTCAATGATGGGCAAATGCGGTTAATAAAATAAGTCAGCCATTCCATGATGGATTACAGAGATGAATTCATGAGATTTGTCTGCAGATGTAGATTGGTGTAAGGCAGCTTTTGTTTGGGTGTTTTGAAGTGACTTATGTACATGTATTTTCATAAAGTACTCACAAATTACCTGCCTACAAACATTGTATGTAGCATATTAATGTTTGCATAATATTGATTGCATAACATAATGTCCCGCACACTTCATATAAGGAATTGTTTACCTGTTGTCACGCACGTGCGAGTAGGAGGACATTGTATGGACCAAGTAAAGGTAATTCCACGCCAGGCTAGGGGGTGGCGGGGTGCACTTAACCTTCTTCTGCTGTCCTTTTAGACCAGCCACGAGAAAACCTGTCTGACTCATCCCTGAAGATGTCACTTCTGGTTCCGGTGGTCTAGGACGATGTCACTTCCAGTTCCGGCACATAGGACAACTTCACTTTCGGTTGTGATGTCAGAAGAAGGTCATTTCCGGTTCCCCTACGTCACTTTCGGTCTTTTCATTTAAAACCACCATTTCACAAACTCAAGTCAGTTCACTTTTGGACTCCTTCGAAGACACTTCTGTCTCAATTCAAAACACATTGCAGCCAGGGATAATACACAGGTGGCTGCCCCAGACCTTTTTGAGTGTGTCAGGTCTGATCTTTTCATGCTGTGCAGTAAGAATGGCAGTCTAGTGTTGTCAGACATGTATGTGTGAATTTACAAGAATGGAAGTTAAAAAAAGATAGAATAAATATTAAAAGGGACAAAAAGGTAAGGGTTTTTAACATATTTAAAACAATATTTATTGGGCTTCACAATTTAATATTGGAACTAAACACTTTAAAGTAGAACAATCATATATACAACTGTTTTACGACTTTTTGCTTAATATTAAAGCAAGTAGTTTGTTTGCCTTTCACTCCTCCTCAGTCCTGCAGGACAAGGTTTTAATCAATAGGAGCTACTCATTAAGTATATTAAGGCGTGCTGGAGATGGTATAAAAGGAGGATGAAATCTGTTTGGAGAAGTCAAGAAGAAGGGTAACAGCTACTTTTTTTTCCTCCTTTCTTAGTGTTTCTTTTGGAAAATACAAATAAAATATGCAGATTAAATCCTGTTTATTTTGGAATCTTGTTCTATGTGGTACACCAAGGATGAAGATTTTTTACATGTTTGATGCTCTGCTTAGAATTTCATTTGAACTTAGAAGGATGTTTTTTATTAATAAGCTTTTTTTTTCTTTTTTTCTCTTTTTTGTAGTAAGGCTTTGGTGTATACTAAGAATTCAAGTGACTGAAACTGTGAGACTTGATGTGCCAGCAGAAATGTATTATATATTTATACAATTTATTTATTGCATGTTCTTGACTCGGACAGTTAAGAGAAAAGGAGTTTTTGTCAGGTCTGATGTTTCTATTATTAATAATAGATATTAAAGTGTTTGTTTTAATTAAAATATTCTCATAAGGATTTTTTTTACCAATTACTAAATGGTTGCTACATTGGTTTCAACTTGCTGGTGTCTTGTGATGTTTCTTTATTTTCCAGATCTAACATTATTTTTTCTGAGTCTTTTTGATCAATACAGGGTCACAAGGGAGCAGATGTTTTTACAGTGAATCTAACCAAGGCATGAAAAAACTCGAGAACATAATCCAGTTCATCATAGGACATACATAAATATCCATGCTTTTTTGAAAATTAAAAATTAACTGATCATGGACATCAGAAATGGAGGAATCATATCAAAGATTAAGCAACAAATGCTGCCAAAAATCCACCTTGAAAAGGTATGTGTTTAAATTGTAACTGGATATAAAGAGTAGAATTACAAGCCAATGAATGAAAACTGTCCTCTTCTTGTATTATTTCAAACAGAATTTGTATGATTTTTTTTTTTTTTGCAATTTAAAGCTACAGGAGTTTATTTTAATAAGGGTAGGGATGACAGGTTTTCTTTCTTTAATTTCCTTTGAAAAGTGGGAGCACAAAATTCTGCTTTAAGAAGTGTTAGACGTGTTGCCAATATAATTCTTGGAAATTGCTCCCCTCCTTTTTATATATTGTACTTAAAAAACAAATTCCTTATTCTGCCTACTAGTATTTTTAGTTATACAAGTGGAATCAACTTATGGAAGATATGGGGAGGCAGATACAGTTCAAAATCAAATGTATGGTATAATTGCTTCATAATCTTAACACTGTTTGACATACTGCCATAAATGGGTGTTAGCACAACATAACCCTGTTTATGTTTATTGTCTTATAATTGCCTATACAAATCAATAAAAAATATTGACAATGTAAAAGCACAACTTTGTACTGTTTACAGTTTATATGTGTTAGTAATATGCTTTTTTTATTCTTCACCTTTCAGCATATAGGTGAAAACCTACCCATTATCAGTAGGAATATCATCAACCCTCCATGAAGGTAAGTGCCTCACTTGTATAATTATAAATGCATTGATGGTTCTTGAGTAACATTTACCCACATTTATGATGGGAAAAGAGCAAATTTTCATTTACTGGACTATTTTTTGGATGGTAGAAGGGTTTTGTTTCATGAAAGTAAAACTGATACTGTAAGTCATGTAAAATTATGATGTGAATGCACTGTATATGCATTGTGTTTGTATTTAAGCACATTTATCCATTACAGGAAGGATGATTTTGTTAAATTTGCGAAAGATGCTTGGGCGTCTTCCAAATCAATTAATATATTTAATCACTTTCTTTGTTCAATGAGAAATTGCATTTATTTTTATATAGCATACTTGACAAACACAAGCTAAGATCAGAGGGTGCATTGACAAATATGTTATAGTTGAAATAAAAGGATAAATGACAATAATATAAAAGGATAATGGTAAATATTTAGAGGCATACAGTAGCTGTTACTCTAACTGACACCTCGTATAAACTATTCTTTTACTAGTTATGAGAGTTGATATTATTAATTACACCCTATACCTGTTTAATAGATAAATAAACAACAATGGATCTGAAGGACTATAACATCTTTTATGAAAGTAACAATCCAAACTTGCTTTAGCCTCAAGCTTCATAGTGATGATCATTTGTCAAGTTTGTTATCATCAGACAAAAATGTTCAGACTAGTAATGTGAGTATAAAGGGACACACTAGCAAATATTATTAATAAACAGCTTCTGTTGTACATTAGACCGAATGTGAGAGAGACAGAGAGTGCACGTGTTTCTTTTGTTTTTTGTTTTTCTTTTCCCAAGATGTAGAGGGTTCAGAATTGGTTTTAATCAGTTGTAGTAATTTTATAAAACCACATACATGTAGAACCATATATATGTGGAATATATGCAAACTTTTATCCAAAACCAAGATCACAATTAAAGTCTTTTTACCTTATATCTTCCGAATGTAACCTGATTGCTAAGGCTTTTGACTTTAGGCACGTGTCTGCTTAAAAAAAAAATCCTTTTTAATTTTCCCAGTTAAAACTTCACACTTTATCATTTCAAAATAATTTTCATTGACAAAATATATGACAAAAATATCCCTTTATTCTTCAGACATATTATATTCTTCAGATGTATTATGAAATTAAGTTTAATTGTATTAAAGTTTATCCCAATAGGGTACACTATTGCTTTTGGTTTAGATAAAATAACAACCCCAAGATGGGTGATGACATGGTGAGCGAGGGATTTTGGTTTTGTGATCCTTGTGTTGACACAGACAAACATTTTAGGGAATGACACTTTGAGTCAAAGATGTCCACAATCTATTGTGCCTTTGGTGCTTAATAAATGTTTAACATTAATTATGTATTTATCAATTAGAGAATTGTTAGAGTCTGACTTTGTCGCTTATTATTTAATAGCATTAACATTAAGGTTTCAGATGGGACAATATATACAGAAAAATACACTTAACATGTACATATTAAAACTATATTTCAACATATACACTTTTAAGGATACTTTAGCAATATAAAATGTTCAGATGCTGTGTTCAACTGCCTGCATTGCTAACTTAATTTTCTTGCATAAATGGGACCTGAAGATGTAACAAATTTTAAATAAGTATAGAAAATCGTATTCTCACTAAGAAATAATGAATCCCATTTTTTAAACCCATTGTGCAAACAGTTAAGCAGGAGAAAATGAACAGATGAGGCTAGTGGTACATTTTATCTTCCCTAAGCATAATCACACTAATCTTTACATATGTGAACTTTCACTAGGATTTAAAAAAGGCAAGTTCAATGTCACACTGAGTTTAGTCATTCCCCTAGGACTAAATGATTTAGTTATCTTTTAATTTCAGCCACTCATTTTTCTTACCTACCACATCTCCTTTGACTATCATCTTTAGCCTTTCTTTCTGTCACTCTCCTCATCACTTTTTCTCCCATATCTCATGGCTATTCTTTTTTTAAGCAAGAATCCACAGTTGAAAGATTATGTAGCAAACCTTTAAATAACTGTACAGTATAAAAAACCTTGACTTTTTGCACCTTCTTACTGATGCAGCCACATTTAACAATTTAAAATAAAATCAGATTTTTGTTTGGTGTTATTTTCTCATGCAAAGAGATAGCTCTTAATGGCAAAGAATCTATATCTTTTTGAATAATCTCCCAATCTATATATACCCAATTAAAATTTTCTGCTTCAGTTCTTCCTTAAAGTTTTAATAATTGCTGTTTTTTGTGTTTCCAGATATATTTATAAAATTTCCAGTGCTTTTGCAACTATTGTTAAAGGAACATAGCTCTAAATGTAAATCTTTTTGATGCTTCATTGATGGCATTATACTGTATATGGCAAGAGTTTTTGCCATGAACACACTTTTGGTAATATGGATCAAGGTTATCCTAAAGAAATGTAATGTATCCTGATGAATTCAACCTTTGAGCCTGTAATGAGAGACTGTAATTGCACAGAATTGTGTTCATTATTCTGGGCAAAGATAATGAGCTGTGAGACATACCATACATATTAATCCCTTTTTTTATTGGCAAGCCTTCCATTGTTTTTGCTGCAACTCAGTATAGTAAATTAGAAGCTTTAGAAAAGATATACAATATGAGTACAGCAGGAAATAAAAATGCATATTTTCCTTTATACAAACAAATGAATAAATAAAACCAATTGTTTGTTGACATTGTAGGCACTTCCTAAATTTGAAATATGTTAAATTGCCTGGTAATCTGTTTTAACTGTTTATGCACATATGCAAGGTTGTTTTTCACAGATTGTAAATAACCAACATAGACTTAATAGTCACCTCTCATAACCAAAAGTTATGTAAGAATACCAGAAATAACAAGCATTTTTTAAAATTAAATGAAATTAAAATGCCTGCTTTTCCAAGTGTAGTAACATATTTGTTTCAGTTATACTGAATTGATTCATATCATACAGCCAGCTAAATTCAACTTCCTGGTGACACCATTCAAGAACGAGCCTCTGATTGGGAACTTGTCATTACAGTGCCTACTCATGCATACCCATATTCTCCCACTTGTAATCGGCACAATTTTGGGATAGTGAGATGGAAACAAACGTAAGGAGAAAGCTCCACACACACACTCAGAAAAACCAGAACAGGTCATTGATACCAAGAACACTGGATTCATAAGGCAAAAGTGCTAATTGATACATCATTATAATAAATCTTATTCATAATGTTATAAATACTGATACAAATAGGATCTAATGAAAAACTTCATCATACTACAGACTGTTCAATTTAGCTTTTAAGAAATTCTCTCCAAAATGCTTCCTGTTGAGGTCATGCTGTACTTGTTTGCATTTATGGCAGCTGTCTGAAGTGAGGATGAAATCGGGGAATGGGAGTTGGTAATATAAACTACTCAAGTTCAAAAGTTAAGGAAACAAAATTGTATTAAAGATCATAAAAATAGAGTCAAAAACCAACATGTAAACTGAAGAACAAAGTCAAAATACAGAGAAAGCTGGTGATCAGAAATCAAGATAACTCTTGAAGAAAATCAAGCAAGGATTTCAAGTTGCATCCAGAACCTTGGACAACAATGAAGTATACAAAGCTGACCTTTTTATCTTCGATATGATAATGTCACATGCTGCATAGTTCCGGTTGACTGTACCTGTCAATGGCATAGCAACCATCAACAGAAAGGTCCCAAAATGGAGGCACAGGAAAATGCAATTAATTTTTAACATTGTCAAAAAATGTGTCAAAACAAGAAATAAGCTTAACAAAGCCTTAAAATTATGTTTCAAACATTTTTAGAGACTAAGAATCTATTTAGTAAAATGAAAAGCAAAAGGTGGATCATGACACATACAGTATAATTAAGGAAAAATAGAGATTTTTGTTTACTTTGTTTCAATGTAACTGGCTTAACTACACTTTATTCAAAGCAAAGAGCTCACCATGCAGTCAACAGAAAAAAAGTCTGAATTAGCATAAGCTGCCCTAAATCAAGGTGTTTCTAAGAAATGTAATGATTTACTTCATGAGGTAGAAGTGCATAATAAACAAGAATAGTTGTGTCAAATATTTGAAATATTAAAATGTGCATTAATTTGATATATTTAAAATCTAAATATTCTTAATTGTAATGGAAATTTGTCATTTTTCATTCTCTGATAACAACAACAACAACAACATTTATTTATATAGCACATTTTCATACAAAAAGTAGCTCAAAGTGCTTTACATAATGAAGAAAAGAAGAATAAAAGACAAATAAGAAATTAAAATAAGACAACCTTAGTTAACATAAAAAGGAGTAAGGTCCGATGGCCAGGGTGGACAGAAAAAACAAAAAAAAAACTCCAGAAGGCTGGAGAAAAAAATAAAATCTGTAGGGGTTCCAGGCCACGAGACCGCCCAGTCCCCTTTGGGCATTCTACCTAACATAAATGAAATAGTCCTCTTTGTAGTTAGGGTTCTCACGGAGTCACTTTATGCTGATGGTTATACAGACTTCTGGCTTTTAATCCATCCATCATTGTTGGAACATCATGGTGCTTTGGGTAGATGGTGGTGGCACAAGCCACCACCAATAGGACACCGGAAAAGGAAACAGAAGAGAGAGTAGGGGTTAGTACAAATTTTGAATGAATAGTTATTATAATGAATTGGATATACAGAGTGTCAGGATTAAATTACAGTGAAGTTATGAGAAGGCCATGTTAAAGTAATGTGTTTTCAGTAGTTTTTTAAAGTGCTCCACTGTATTAGCCTGGCGAATTCCTACTGGCAGGCTATTCCAGATTTTAGGTGCATAACAGCAGAAGGCCGCCTCACCACTTCTTTTAAGTTTTGCTCTTGGAATTCTAAGGAGACACTCAGTTGAGGATCTGAGGTTGCGATTTGGAATATAAGGTGTCAGACATTCCGATATATAAGACGGGGCGAGATTATTTAAAGCTTTATAAACCATAAGCAGAATTTTAAAGTCAATTCTGAATGACACAGGTAACCAGTGTAGTGACATCAAAACTGGAGAAATGTGTTCGGATTTTCTTTTCCTGGTAAGGATTCTAGCAGCTGCATTCTGCACTAACTGCAAACGATTGATGTCTTTTTTGGGTAGTCCTGAGAGGAGTGCATTACAGTAATCTAGCCGACTAAAGACAAACGCATGAACTAATTTCTCTGCATCTTTCGATGATATAAGAGGTCTAACTTTTGCTATGTTCCTTAGGTGAAAAAATGCTGTCCTAGTGATTTTATTAATATGCGATTTAAAATTCAGATTACAATCAACGGTTACCCCTAAGCTTTTTACCTCCGATTTGACTTTTAATCCTAATGCATCCAGTTTATTTCTAATAGCCTCATTGTATCCATTATTGCCAATCACTAAGATTTCGGTTTTTTCTTTATTTAATTTGAGAAAGTTACTATTCATCCATTCTGAGATACAGGTTAGACATTGTGTTAGCGAATCAAGAGATTTGGGGTCATCAGGTGCTATTGATAAATACAGCTGTGTGTCATCAGCATAGCTGTGGTAGCTCACGTTATGTCCCGAGATAATCTGACCTAATGGAAGCATGTAGATTGAGAAGAGCAGCGGACCCAGGATAGAGCCTTGTGGAACACCATATAGAATATCATGTGTCTTTGAGTTATAATTACCACAACTAACAAAGAATTTTCTCCCTGCCAGGTAGGATTCAAACCAGTTTAAGACACTGCCAGAGAGGCCCACCCATTGACTAAGGCGATTCTTAAGAATATTATGATCAATAGTGTCAAATGCGGCACTCAAATCTAAGAGGATGAGAACAGATAAATGGCCTCTGTCTGCATTTACCCGCAAGTCATTTACTACTTTAACGAGTGCAGTTTCTGTGCTGTGATTTGTTCTAAAACCTGACTGAAATTTATCAAGAATAGCATGTTTATTGAGGTGCTCATTTAACTGCATAATGACTGCCTTCTCTAGAATTTTACTTAAGAAAGGCAGGTTAGAGATGGGTCTATAATTTTCAAGAGCAGAGGGGTCGAGATTATTTTTCTTAAGTAGGGGTTTAATTACCGCAGTCTTAAGACAGTCTGGGAAGACCCCCGTATCTAATGACGAATTTACTATGTCAAGAACATTATCAATAAGCACACCCGATACTTCTTTGAAAAAATTTGTTGGTATTGGGTCAAGGGCACAGGTGGATGGTTTCATTTGAGAAATTATTTTATGTAAATCAGGTAAATCTATCCTAGTGAAAGACTCTAATTTATTTATTATGGAGTACTGGGGTTTCGGGGGATCCTTAGTGTTGGGGAGATATACTATGTTATTTCTAATATCATTAATTTTTTGATTGAAAAATACAGCGATAGCCTCACAGGTTTTACTGGAAGTACTTAGGAGGCATTCCTTTGAGTTACCTGGGTTTAACAGATGATCAATTGTCGAAAATAAGACTCTGGGATTACTAGCATTGTTATTTATAATCTTAGAGAAATAGCAGCGCCTCTCAAGACGGACTGTGTTATTGTATTCTGTTATTTTAACTTTTAATATCTCATAGTCAATAGTTAGTTTAGTCTTCCTCCATTTACGCTCAGCTCTACGGCATGTTCTCTTTAAATCAGACACTCTTTGGGTCTTCCAAGGTATAACAATGCTAGAAGATTTTTTAACTGTCTTTTCAGGTGCAACTATGTCAACAGCAGCCCTCACTTTAGTATTAAATCTTTCCACCTTACTATTTACATTCTCCTCGCTATTATAGTTGGCACTATAAACGGACTGATTGGTTAGAATGTTTGTAAGTTTTAAAGTTGCTGATGAGTCAAAGAAGCGTTTTTTAACAATATGCTTCTCATGAGTGTTTTCTATCATTATTTCTATATTAAAAAGTAGAAGAAAATGGTCTGAAAGACCCGTATCAATGACCTGCTTTATATCAACTTTTAGTCCTTTAGTAATTACTAAGTCTAACGTATGACCTGCTTTATGTGTAGGCTGATTAACGAGCTGTCTCAAATCAAAAGAGTCCAGGAGGTTCATAAATTCTTTTACTTTTTGGTCACATTGATTATCTACATGAAAATTAAAGTCGCCGACTATTAAGAGTGCGTCATAGTTCGTAATTAAGATTGACATCAAGTCAGAGAATTCCTCAAAGAAAGACGCGTTGAATTTAGGAGGTCTATACACGGATAATACTAGATAGTGGGGTATATTTGGCTAGATCCCTAATAAAGTATCAAAAATCAAAAATAATATTATATTTGTAATCAGTGACCTAGGTGTTTATGTTTTTGTTTAAAAAGTGCCATTTTTAACCTACTGGGAGTGACTCTTAGAGGGTTAAAACCACTGGTAAAGAATGAACTGTCACAAATATTATCATATTCATGATCAGCAGCCTTGGATAAAACGACACTCCCAATGCCTACATTTCCAATCCCAATTTTTTTTTTTAAGTTTTAATAAAAGGAGCAACTTTGACCCCTCATATCACATAAGGGGTCAACCACTGGGGTTGGTTGATGTGGCATGCATAACTTCAAGACCTTCTGAACTTGTGTCATTTCCTGCACAAAAAGATGGTCCACAAATGGCCTAAGATTAGGTTTTTTTGCATCTAGGAAACCAAAATAAAAGGGACCCTAAAATGCTTGACATCTTGAATAACTAGACATCAAGACAGGTCAAATGGTATAGCTAATGCATTCTTGTACCAACAAATCAGGAGGTGCTGGACAAAAAAAACTGAAGTGATTTCTAAATGTCCCTAGGTAACTGTTATGTTTTATATTTCCAGTGGTAAAGGTAAAGCATAACCTCAAAAAACAAAGCAAGAGTTATTCCCAGAGCATCTTTCAATAAGAAATATTTAAAGGAGAACTAGATGCTTGTTTTAGTCAAAGCACAAATTGAAACAATGTATTCAAAAAAGAACAGGTCATCTTAATTATGGTGATCAACAGAATTTTGGGAAAAAAATTGCCAGGGTAAAAAGCACATTTTTTAACAATTCAGCTGTCAACAGACGAAATAGATGCCAGCTTATAGAAACTGCTGCTTTCAGCAAGGAAGAGCAGACGCACAAGCATCTCTGTCAAATTAACTTGCAAAAAAACAAAACAGTACCTGACAATCCTTGTGGTTCTTACAAGAGAAATTGACCAGACCAGTTGCCATTTGAGGACAGGCGTCAATATAGCAAAATTTAACAAACAAAAAAAAAGAAAATCCTTTAAAAATAAATGCAGGACCTACATAATCTCCGCCCTGTAAGCTCCTGGTCCTAGAAACAAAAACACACAAAGCAAAAGTATTTTTTATATTTGTAACAAGTATAAAGTAGTGTGATTCTGCCTGCTTGCAAAAACAAATTTAGGCCCATGCTTAAAATTAGCACCTACAAATCAAAATAAACCTAACCTCCACAAACTCTAGAAGAGTGCTTTTGGAGTGCACAGGTCAAACAAGAAATACTTTTCTTAAAACTTTAAAAGTCTCAAAACCACAGAGAGAGAGAGAGAGGAAATTGTAAAAAAAATACAAGCAATATTCCTTAATAATTAAAGACTTTATTGACAAAAAAGCTTCACAAAACAAAGCAAAAAAGGAATGATTATAAAGCAATATTCCAAAAAGAACCAAAGCCATTCCACTATCCAATAATCAAGGTCACAACAGAATCAAAAAAGGAATCAGTAACGAGAATAAATCAAATAAGTTCTTAAAGAAACACCAACAGAAGAATGATTACAAATTAGGGTTGCAGACCTGAAGCACTGCAGTGCATGCAGGCTTATAAAAACCTTGAAGCAGCCCCACTAGCAGTAACAGTAGCGGTCCCATCTCCATATGCTCCATATGAAGAAAGCATGGCTCATACTCTAAACAACCAATACATATTTATTAAAAAATCCAAATAAATATGCAAGAAAAATTCAATAATACGATTAACAAACATAAAACACATTCAATAACAAAATTACCAAGTTTTTTCAAGAGACAACAAAATTTAATTTTTTTATTCAAGAGACAACAAAAAATACAAAAAAAGAAAAGATACTTGAGCTAGGGATCAAGCCCTGGCTGTAGAATAATATAAAGAAGGAAATAAATAATAAAAAAATGGCTATTTACCTGAATATCAGGACTGAAAAGGATCTAGAAGTGAAATTAAAGATAAGAACCATGCTTTTTCCAAATTATAACATATCATTTCCAAAACCTGCTTTATTCAATAGAGGGTCATGAGTTTTCTTCAAATTGTCCTCCTTTTACAGATGTTAGGATATAGACACATTTCATGTTATTTTCATGTCATGTCATTCCGGATGGCATCTTGCTGACATAGCTAACTTTTTAAATGTCCAGGATAGTGGGAGTAGTTGATGGTTGAAACTTATATAGTAAAGCCTTGGGTCATGGGTCTTCCTCTGCGTCAGTGACTTCACAGCTGCAGGTAAAAATGGAAGACTGGTGAATTCCCTGGCATCCAATACCACCCCATCCTGTGATTAGTGTCAAACAAGTGTGAACAATCATGGCCTTAACTCTCTTTATACCTTTACTTTAAGTATGCCAGCATATTAGCTTTGCCAGATTTATGCACACTGTTCCTAAAATTAAGAATAATATTCAAGGTTTAATGGCGCACTGATGAATAGGCTAATACAGTTTGCACATTTTTGTCTTGTCTGTATTGTTATTTTTGGGACTACTAAAATTTTTCTATCACATTCCAAGGATAGATTTGATTAATTGATTTGTATTAGTGTGTTGGCTTTGTGATGGGTTGGCATCCAATCCATTCTTATGTCTTGCCTTTCACCCAGTGCTACTGGGACAGTTTCCAGATCCTGCATCCCTGAACTGGGTTAATCACATTGGATAACAGATATTCAAGTTACTGTATTGTGGTCTAAAACACAGGAAACATAAATTAATATTTTTGTATAATCTTTTATTTTTAAACCTACTGTACATCATTAAAAATACTATTACTGGATCTTGCCTTATTTTTGCTGAGTCTAAACCTGTTTTATGCATTCAATTACTCTTTTTCATTTAAGCTGCAAGAATTTGATGTTAATGTTTAGTCTGTAATTGGCATGTTTTGTGAAATGTGAATTTTTAGGCCTGGTCAAATATAATTTGTTCAGAAGAATTTCATTTGCCAAAAGAGCTGGCAAACTGTAGTTATTTAATGGGATAGCTGTCAGAATTATGTACATGGCTGTCCATAAAGTGAGCATGCTACCATCTGGCAAAATCTGTTTACTTCAAGCTTCAGGCTTCATGCATAATATTCTCAACCTGGTAACAGACTTCTGCTCAAAGAAGGTTAAGAGCAAAATTGTCCACCTCCTGTTAAGTCATTAAAAAGGCATATATGAAAATAAAAACACCTAATTTAACCTCCCTATCCATAAAAGCAAGTAAACAACAATTCTAATTTTCCTAAAGGAATATTTGGACCTGGAGAAAAATTGTTTCTATTGTTAGTTTCTATAACAGTCCCCTTTGAAGTATATAATAACTTTCATCATCAGTAGGATGAAAATATGAGATGTGTTATTCATAGATAACACTTTTTGTACAATTTCTTTATACAAATTGCACAATTTGAACAATTTTTACTTAAGGTTCTGATTATCTAATTTATCATACTGTACAACAAAGCTGGAAGTCAAAGACAATGCAAAGGTAATTTAGGTTAATTTGAGGTGTCCTGACACTTTTTCTTAACCTGCAGCATTTGCTACAATCCCTCCTACTTCTGTTGTCAGGACCACAGGAGACTTCACCAAAACAATAAACTTTATTGAGTAATATACTTTATTGAGTAATGCGGAGCACTTTAAGGTGCTTGCATGTCTTAAAAGACTTCCAAGACCATTGCTGTGTGCACTGTCCTTATTTATTCATTTTCTGTCATAATCTTCTGGTGCAAGCATTAGGGAAAAACTCTTAAATCCACCACTATAACACGGCAGACAGGCACGAGACAGTCCATTCATCTAAGTTGAAACGATCCAGGGCACAATTGACTTTTCAGACAACATGTTGGACAGGATACACAAAACACCGATCTCCCTTTTGCTCTGTCAAGCCTCCCTTTAAAATTTTCCAACTGGCCTCTTTTGTCCACAACAGCCCCTATTTCCTTTACCATCATCCTATGCGGGTAACCCCCTTGGGCTGCTGGGAAGTGAATTTTTCTCCATGGTATCACTGCTACAAATTCATGTTATACTTAGACTTTCATTTTCTCTAAATGCTTGGTTTAACTACTGGCAGTTTCTTTCAGTGTTAGCTAGAGATTATATGTTGTGTAGTGTTATTAGTTACCTGGTTGAGAAGGAAAATGGTGGCGGAGTATACTGACCCTTTCTTTTTTTCCACTGCAGACCGATTACGGGAAATTCTACATGCTCCTAATTATATCACTTCCGTTACCGGCCCTGATGATCTCACAGCCTTCTATATTGTAGAAATGAATATAAAATTTAGATTCTTGAGGATATAAATGTCTTTAGATTGGCAATTTGATATTTTCCATTCAGAGGTTTATAAAAGGTTTAAGTGTATTTTTTACTGTAATAACAAGAAGAAATATCCAGAGAAAGTGTAAAAACATTATAACAAACTGAATATGGATAATAGCAAAACTATTTCCAAAGCAACGCAAAGAACCTGGTAGCTGTAAAATTCCCTATTAGGTGGATTCAAACGTGCACAGTAAAGAAAGTAAATGAGACCATTCGTATCAGCAACAAATGATTCATCATGAGTGCCACCTTTTGTTAATTTTGTTTGATAACCAAGCACATAACACAGTAGCTTGCCTGTGGTATACTGTGAGCACACCCCTCCTTTTCTCTGACTGGCATTGCAGTTCAGTTGTCTACATGTTTTGTAAAGATCTCAGCTCAGTTGCAAATATGGACAACTGCTGCACACTTATTTGATATATATAACTAAGGGACAGGACCATCTGGGAAATGTTATCTAGGACGGAATGAAGACTACATGAACCCACCCAAGTGGTAGAATTCTTTGTATTACTTACATTTGGTTGTTGTTGTGCAAATAAATATGATTTTTAAGTACAGTAAATTCTTAAAATCAATGCCTCCATCTGACTAATTGCTAACAAGCTAACAGTTACTGTAATATTGATAATTCCTTGCCTAAATATCGTCCCTTAAGGGCACAGATGATGTTTTTATGAGATGCTGTATTGGTGGCAAAATGGGCTGAAGTAAATGAATGAATGTAACAGAAAATGTCAGTCAGTAAACCTCTTATCACTGGTGGTCCCTAGAGATGAAAATATGGGTGTATATTGGGTGCAATACGGACAGTGAGACAGGTAATATGTTATGGGTAAGAGTTATATAACTTGTTTTAACATTTTTTCATTAAAGAGAACCTAAGAAGTTAACCAATACCTTTCATATTATGTTCATGTCCCAGGTGATATAATAACATAATGAATCAATCAACCTATTTATATATCCCAACCAATGTATATATCTGAAAGGAGGTATTCAAACCAATATATATATATATTAAAAACAATATATATATTCCACCAATGTATCTGCACTTGTGTGTACAAATATATTGCGAAAGCCCTGGGCGCGTACAGCCACCCTAACCTCTACACAGACAGACACAGAGACACACACAAGTGCAAACAACACACGATTTATTTCTTTTGTTGCCTTCCCAGGACAGAGTGCACAAATCACTACAATAATGCAGCTCAGTCCTTCTTTTTTCTCTCTTTCTCTCTCACTCTCTCTTCTGCCGCCACGACTCCTCTCCCGCAAGCTTTGTCCACCTTCCACCCAACTCTGGCTCCTCGAACGGAGTGAGGCGGCCTCCTTTATAGTGCACCTGGATGTGCTCCAGGTGCTCTGTAATCCTCTTCTGGCAGCACTCCCAGGTATGGAGGAAGTGCTGCAGTCCAGGGCTCCGGAATTGTTCAGGCACCCCCTGGCGGTGGCCACGGGCCCAGGCATGGTTGAGCTTTCAAGCTCCCAGCCCAGATGCAATGCAGGAGGTAGCCCTCTCATGTTCCTGGGGAGGTATTGACATGAACATGATCTCTCCCTGGTCCTTTCATCACATGGGTGACCCAGCTGGGTAAGGGGCCCAACTGTCCTCCTTCCATTATAGTAAATACTGAAGTAACAGAATTTTCAAAATAACGAATACTTTTTGTGGGCCTGGATAAACGTTCATTGAATATCATGCAAAACAAATATTGTTTAAATAAACCATTTTTTGACCAAAAGTGGGCACCAAAGATAATAATACGATGTAAAAAATATTTAATGCTGCTCCTACACTTTCTGTGCTGTGTCTCAGGAACCCTGCAACAGGTTGTCTCAAAGAGATAGACAGTCCATTGTGAAATTTCCGGTCTCATGCAGTCTGAGTGTGTAGGCGTGACATCATACACATAGCCGAATTCTGAGTCAGTGCTCCACCGAGCATCAGTATGGGTAGTTGTGTTGTGTGTGGATACCGTGTTGTTCGAGTCTTTTAGCGCTTCTCAAAGTTTTCTTTGAGATGATCAAAAAAAAGTGATAAATGGTGTCAGTTTATGCTGAAAGAAAAATTAAAAATCCAAGAAATTAAGAAAAATGGCATGACAAAAGCATTTTGGAATCGTTTCTTCTTCTTCATCCAACAACTCATTTTCATTCTGTATTTTCATACCTGTATTTCTATTAAAAAGATACATCTAACAGCTTTTTCATTCTGTGTTCATACCTGTATTTCTATTAAAAAAATCTAACATCTCCTTTTCATTCTGTGTTCGTGCCTGTATTTTTATTTAAAAAAAATTACATCTAATGTTTTGTTTGCATTCTGTGTCCATACCTGTTGTGAAGGACAGCCGGGTCCCATGCCCGGCAGGGACGCCCCTACTGCATCTGTTCCGGGGGAGCTACCATGGACAGCTCAATACCTCCCCCGGGACACTTGGTGGCAGCCTCCCTGGCAGACAATGATTCCCCAACCGGGCGCATGGCTCCATGGGTGATGGAGTCCTCCACAGCCTGGTTGGGGGCTCGGATGGCCGCCAGGGGGAGCTGCATGGAGTCTGCAGCCCGGCTGGTCAAATCTTCAGCCCCACCCGGAAATGCAATTAGTGCCAGGTGATCAAGCACCTGGAATGCTTCCGGGTGGGGTATAAAAAAGGCCAGCCACCACCACTCGAGAGAGCCAGAGTCGGGAGGAGGAGGACTAAGCCTGAGGAGGAGTGGTGGTGAAGAGAAGAGTGTGGTAATATTTGTGAGTGTTTTGGGACTGTGTTGGGCCTGTGGGACACGGGGAAGGCGTGCCCCACGGCTGAAGAAAAATAAAAGTGTGCTTTGTTTAAGTACGTGCCACTGCGTCAGTCTGTGCCGGGTCAGGCGCTATATAGCGTCTATATTACATTGTATTTCTATAAAAAAAAGTTACATCTAATGTTTTGTTTTCATTCTGTATTCATACCTGCATTTCTATTAATAAAAAAAGTTCCATCTGATGTCTCGTTTTCATTCTTCATTTTCATACCTGTATTTCTATAAAAGAAAAGTTACATCTAACGTCTCATTTTCAAATAAAATATTTTTTGTAGTTTAAGAAGTGCTTTTATTTATATAGGTATTGTCAAGCTTGGGTCACAGAGTTGCACAAGAGACTGGAAGATGAGCCCAGGTTTTCAAGGAAAATAAAGGTACTTTATTACTGTACAGTGAAGGCAGGTACAGCCTCATGACTTAATTCAGAATAGGAACTGTTAGGACCTGCGGCACAGGCGATTGTCTTGCTTTAGCTCCCATGTTCAGATTAGAATGCTAGTGGCTCAGAATCATCACTGTGGCAAACGTGGTCTGGAAAAGACAGATCAGGAGAGTGTGAGGAAGAGCAGATCAAAGCCCAGTATTAAACACTGTGCGACAAGCATGGTACGTGGTAAGCTTGATCCTACAGAGGACAACCAATTGTTGTGCCTTGGTTTACTGTTTACCAGAGGAGCTGTCCTTGTGCCTCTGCCATTAGACATGGTGAATCGCCTGTGGCACCAGTCACAATACTGTACATATTTTTCCCATATTCGTTATAACGAAATTTCTGTTATAACAAAATATTTTATGGTTCCACCTGTGTATATATATATATATATATATATATATATATATATATATATATATATATATATATATTGTGATAGAACAACCTCCGTACACAGACAGACATGACACCAGATGTCCAGAATACACACTTTTGTTTTCTTCTTCTTTAACAGTACCTCACAATGTCCTTCCAGCCAAACTCAGTCTTCTTTCCTTCACTCTCCCAGTACTTTTGCCACCTTTACTCCTCTTCCTCCAAACTCCAGCTCTTCTAATGGATTGAGGCGGCCTCTTTTTTAACACCCCGGATGTGCTCCAGGTGTTCTGCAATGATCTTCCAGCGGCACTTCCTGGTGTGAGGAAAGTGCCATATGAGCACCCGGAAGCACTCCAGGTGTGTCTGGAATCTCTTCTGGCAGCACTTCCAGTTGTGGCGGAAGTGCTGCAGTCCAGGACTCCATAATTCTCCTGCCGGTGGCTATGTGACCCAACAGGGTTGAGCTTGTATCCTGTGGCCCCCATGCAGACCAGGGTGGCTGCCCTCTCGTGGCCAGGGGAGGTATTCTCCCCCGGACCTTCTAGGTGTCCCAGCTGGGCAAGATTCCCAGCCGTCCACCACAATATATATATATATACTATTTATATTTTTTGAATGATCCATTTTGGAGTCAATTTGGATTTTGAATCAGAAATGATGATGGTTCCTGCATTCTGCACTGTGTGGTGGCCCACAACCACATAATTGCTAACAACTTTTTGAAGAGACTCACACACCTTGCCATGTATACCAATAGGACAAGCCATGCAGATTGACTACTGGCAACTATGGTGATGCGACTGGAAACCAGCAATTGCTGCAAAAGTCATTCCATCGACCCACAACAACATCTTCTAATCCTTGTTGTACAATTCAATCCAGGATAATGAATAAAGGCACATATTGCCACAAGCTGAGAGAATCAAACATAAAAAAATTCAATGGTCGCAAAAATATCCTTGCCCTTAATTGGAGCAGTATATGTCAACTCCAGCCAACCTGTCAAAGCTATATGGACTGATGTTGTGGACCAGGTTCACGCCACCTCTGCTGCAACCCTTGGGAAATCAAAATCTGGCACACCATTCATTGACAAGCAAGTGTAATGGTAGAACAATAAAGTCCAAGCAGCTGTCAAGGAGAAGAAAGTGGCAATGAAGATCAGGATATGGCCCCACCACGAATGGTGCAAGAAATTTTAAGCTGTCATGAAATGATCAGTGAAGATAGAACACTATGAAGCAATACATGAGGAACTGGTCACGCCAAGATAAGATCTACTGCCTCGCCAGCTCATGAACCCAAGAAATTAGCCAATTCACAGACATACAAGGCGACAACCAACAAGTCCTAAAGGATTATCTGCACTGGCGTGATTACTACTTGAAAATTTACAATAAAATAATTTCTTCATCCACCAATATCAAAGACAGATACACTTTATGGACCAGTGCCACTAATCACCACCATCACAGTCAATACAGTGATCCAAAAGATGAAGTACAGAAAAACAACAGGGCCCTTAGACATCCCAGTTGAAATGTTGAACACACTCAGATGACAAGATGCTGAACTCCTTGCAGCACTGTTCAATCGAGTATTCACTGATGCTGTGGTCCCTTGAGACAGAGCCAAAAGCATCACAATACCGATCTAAAAGGGAAAAGGTGATGTCAGCAACTGCAGCCACTACTGACCAATCTGCCTTCTACACCACATGATGAATATCTTTGAATCAAAAGTCGATCCTCAACTTCACCAACTCAGGAGTGTCACCTCAAATCAATATGGATTCGTCAAGGAGTGTGGAGTAAAAAATGCTATCTTTGCTGTCCACCTGCTGATGGAAAGGTACATGGAGAAGAAAAACATGTTACCCATATGGAATGCCCTTTGACTCAATGATGTACTTGAAGCCCACATGTAGTGGATTCTACTCCCATATGCCAACACCACCAGTGTTGCACAGTGCCTAATTGGAACTTCACCCCCGTCCTTATCTAAGTTGGAGTACATCTAGAATCAGCTCTCTAACCTCTCCTCGTCATCCTGTGCATGGACTTGGTGATGGCAAATATACAAACAGGGATCCCTGTGTAAGCTTTGGTATGCCAATGACGTCCTGGGCCCTTGAACTTCTCACTCAGAAATGGAAGACATGGCTGAAGAAAAGCAGATTTTGCCTCAACGTCAGGAAGACAAAATTCTTGGAATATTGTAAGCAGACTTAGAGCAACATCCAGTCAAAATGTTACCAAGGCTATGAAATTCAAGTATTGCAGATCACTCATCTGCTCTGACATGGACATGACCTCTGATACCTAAGCATGAGGACACCCTGGCTAAAATGGCACCAGCTCACTAGAGTCTTGTGCTACTTCAAGATTTCCAAGTACCACAAGGTGAAGATCTATAAATCTGTGTTTCGTCCTGTTGGACTTTATGCAACAACCAAACACAAACAGGTGTTCCACATAATGAGATGTGAATGCTCCACTTGACACATGGCCTATCCCACTTTGACCATGTGATGAACGATGATGTGCGCAAAAAAATGGGAGTGACACCAATAACCGAGAAGATATGAGAGACACGCCTACAATGGTACAGCCATGTGTTCCGCATCAATAACCAAACAGTGGCTAATGTGCCCCAGAAGGAAAAGGTTGCCCAAACCAGATGAAGGAGGATATGAAACATGTCAATGCTCTGAAGATACCCTGGACAGGACAAACTGGACATGTGAACAATGATGGCACTGTGCAGTGGTGATAATTCCCATGACACAGAAAGACTGTATGAGCCAAATTATATACCAATATTTTTTCTGGAACAGCACCTCAAACTACATTCCCTAATTAACTCACAGACAAACTATGAAAAAAACATGGCTCACAAATGGATTCATTTCATGGCCCTAAGGCCCCCAAAAAATCCAACCTCACTCAAAAGTTAGGTTACTTGTGAAAAAAAACCCAGAAAAAATGTGACCTGTTTTGTATATTTTCAATCTATGCCAGGTGCAGAAGAGCATAGATGGTACTGTGCTGTTTGAATGCAATTCAACAGGATTGTGATTAGTGCTTTGCCTGTCTACATGTTTTTTTTAATCTTGGTCTAATAGTTATTTTCCATACACATACAGTATGCATGACTTCCAGACACTTTGTGGGTTAACCTGAAATGCATAAACAACTTCCTCCATTCCAAGGAAAAATATCTGCAGTCACAGGTAGCATAACACACAGAGATTACAGCATGACGTGCTACTTCAAGATACTTTGCAGGAAGTTTGTGATTGGTATTCGGTAATAGTATTAAGCAATCATTCAAAGTTGATTTAAAGTTGCTGTGAATCATATCATCATATTATGGGATTAATAAATTTCTACCGACAAGAAATCATTAAAGTTATTAATGAGATTTATTTACTTAATGACAGTCTTCAGTCGTTCTTGTTTTCTCTACAATATCCTTGACAACAGCAGCTTACTGTAGTTATATTGCATATTCTGCATTTCTGACACATCTAAAGCTCATCTGTGTTTTTTGTTTCCTTAGAATTTTTTTAATGGTGTGGTTTGACTTAGTAAGTACATGCAATTGCCCATTGGTGTTGGTTCTTAAAAATTATTTTGATATGACAATATGTTTCATGTACTGTAATTTGTTACATTTAGACCTATTGTCAGATGTAAATAGGTGTAATTGTCGAACACACCTTCAGTGTCTAGTGGGGTTAATCTTGCCGTCCGGGTTCTATTCTCATTCTTCTCAGTGCCTGTTTACACTCTGGCTGCTTGCATTAGGTGGAACTCTTCATTTTGTGCTGTTTTTTGGATTTATTTATTTATTTACACACAGTTAAAGTGTAAGGAAGGTGATGACTTTAGTGGAGAAAGTGTAACTTACAGATGTTATAAAAGCAGTGCATTCCTTTGCATTTTTGGGCCTTAGATATACCTTTAATGAGTTCATGGTCTGCTTTATTAGAAAGAAAAAACAATTTGCAAAAGGTTTGATGCTTATGCACCAAAAGCCGCAAAGATTCTTGTGAAAATAGAAAGAATCCTTAACATTTGAATTGAAAATCTAACAAGAAACACATGGACACTCACATTTGGGAAATGAAGATTGAGTGTCTGGAGAAAACTCACACACATAATGACAATGTATAAACTCCACACAGTGACTTGAGTAGAAACTCGAACCTTGATACCTAAACTGCAATGCTATCCACTGAGCAACAGTCTCGATCAGTTTTTCTTATGGTCCCATGACCCAGTTTTGCCTTTTTAAATTCATTGATGAGCCACTAGTAGAAATTGCCTTGGTGAAACGAAGACAGTGGTGGGTACCTTGGTGAAACAAGTGCATTTAGAAACGAGGAGAAATATTTTGTAGCACTGTCAATCCCTGTTTTTGTACTATTGCCTTTGGGCGTGCAAGTGGGTTGCAGTGAAATAAGCATGACTGACAGAGTTGCAAGATCTCCCACACCCTGCTTTTATGAATGCACTCATTTCACTGATGGGGACCCCCCACTTTTCTGATTGTGGTAGTTTCACCAAGGAGGACCCCCCCCCCCATAATTGTGGGTCATTAATGAATGTAATAAGTAAAACTGGTTCATGATACTATAAAGGTTGAGAACCAATGGCTAAGGCGACCAACTTGCAAACCAATGAAGGCAACCCGCACCCCAAATGTGGTTGAAAAACACTGGTCTAGATTACAGGTACAGTAAATGTAGTTTGATTTTTGCAAAGCTTTTTTATTAAATAAGATTTTTAATATTTATGCCTTTGATACTGTTTTTGTAATACATTCATTAGGTACGCTTATTGAGGCCTCAATTTCACTGCAAGACTCAAGGAATCATGACAGTTATTTAAAAACCTCACATGGTTTTAACTTAAGCATAAAATTACAGAGGCTTATTCCCATTACTCAAAAAAAACATGTATTTCATTATTTCGCAAAAGTATTGCATTGATTTATGAATGCTAAAGAGGGGTACTGAAGTGTACTTTTCTTTCTGTGGGTTTTACTTTCTAGCACAAACTTATGTTAATATGTTAAATTCAGTCTTAGCTTTGAGAAAAATTGTTTTCTTTCACAATCTCAATTTAAGAATTTGCTCTTACCCATCTATCTTTATCGGGCATTTAATGATGCAAAAAAAAAAGCCTCATATTTCACCTCTGAGTCAGAAGAACAAGTTAACAAAAATGTAACAATTTTAAGCTATTTAAAACCAAAACAAGTCTTTCTTCATTTCAGGATGTTGTATTACAAATGAAACATATTTTTATTCAGACCAGTTACTTTATGTGATATGGAAAATGTCATTAATTGGTGCTGGATTTCTTAAACGTTTTTGGTTGATGTTACTGCTTACTGCAGTCTTATGTACTTTACAATAAGTGGAAAAAACAGGAAGAAATGAATACTCAGTCTTGTTCCTTTTCTAGCAATGCTTCTGCATTTTCTATAATAATTTGCTTAAGCAGATAAATGTGTCACTGAATCAGAATGTTCATAATAAAAATGTCTATGTTGTGACTCCTGAAATTTTCTTTACCTGTATAAAGACACTAGGTAAAATGTTTAAGTTACCATATTCACTTTAATCTATTGTCTGTGACTTTAAATTCAAGTTATGCCTCCTAATATTCAGTTTTTTTTTACCTTAATCTTATACACTCGACTAATTGTGTGTGGTGTGTAAGTTAGTAGATGTAGTAGTTTTGTATGGCACTTTTATTGCTTCATAAATCTGTTAGATACAAGCTGGGACTGCAGTGAAAACAGTTAAAGTGAGAAATGTGTTCCATGGCTTATTCAGCATTTTTGAAAAAATATAATGTGATCGTCCTTTCAATTTTTTTAATGGAAACTACAACATTGATGGAGAGACAGGAGACAGAAACTGCAAAGCTGGTTCAAGCTCACAAATGCTCATACGTTGAAATAGTTTGTCATTTTTCTTTTTTGATTTTACATGAATATATCGGCTGTGTGGAAGTATGGAAACTGCACAAGTCTAGTCCAAAAGGCACAATCTGTGACAGGTAGACTATCAAGGGACAAGGGCAAAACTCTTAGGCACATTCAGGAAATTTAACTAAAGTTTATACTAAAACAATTTCTTGAACTATTATGTAATTATACTCTTATCAGGCCATTCTGGTCATTGCAGTACCCAGTGTTTGGAATGAATATTAATGAGTTAATGTATAAATATTGATATTATACTGTTTATTCTTGAATTTTCAAGACATCAAAAGGTATTTTTTTTTTAAATCTAAGAGCTTATCTCTAATTAAAAAGAAAAAAAAGTATATGGGCTTACAAAATGTAAAGCAAATTGTCACATACACTATGTAATAGTGTGCAAAGGAACTAACATTTCTTTTTAATTTTCTGTTCATTTTCTAAGCTGTTTCTGAGTTTATAACAAAATTCTCCTCGTTGACATCTGTTTGAATACATATGTCAATAACTTTAGATTACTTGAGGACAATGTATTTTTCAGTGGATAAGAGGATGAGGTCAGAAAGCCTTTCCTCACTACCACTTTGACATAATTTAGATTTCACCAATTTCAGCTTCAAAAATGAGCACTGAACTGAGGCTGTTGTGACCAGTCATTAGTCAGGGGGAGGATGTGGAAGTGGTGCAGAGCTACAAGTACCTGGGTATTCGCATAAACAACAAACTGGATTCATGTACCAACACAGTACAAGAAAGGCCAGAGCAGACTGCATTTGCTAAGGAGACTCAGGTCTTTTTGATGTGTGCAGCAAACTACTGGAAATGTTCTGCCAGTCAGTAGTAGCCAGTGTGGTGTTCTACGCTGCAGTCTCTTGGAGAAGCAACCTGAGCTCAAAAGAAGAAAAATGCCTGAACAAACTTACTGGGAAAGCCTGCTCCAACAAAGGGAAAACCCTGGACACACTGGAAGCTGAAAAATAAGATGATGGCAAAATTGGATGCCATCATGAAAAATCGCCTTCATCCCATCTGGGAGGTGCTATCTTGAAACACTTTTAGCTACAAGCACATTCCACCACAGTGTGCTAGGAAGCACCTCTGAGTGTCTTTTCTGCCTAATGCTATCAGGTAATTCAATGCTTCCACTCAATGTACTTGTTAAGTTTATTTTTATTGATTGATTGGTTGATTGATTTGCTGTATTATCTGTCCTGTAAGTCTTTATCCTTGTTTTTCATGTGTCTGTTGCTGTATGCATCTGAATTCCCCCATGACATTAATAAAGTTTATCTAAAATAATCTAATCTATACAGAGAAAGTCAATTTCAAGGTCATTCTGCCCTAAGGCTGCCAGCAGGATTTGTTCATTGCTTATGGGTAAGACAAACAAAGACTTGAACACTCTTACCTCAGTCAGCAGTCGTTCCTCATCTGTACTGTACAAATCACATGCTCTTTAGATAATCTGGGTAACTTCTTGATGAGTTTGTTCAGTCCAGTTGGAAAACACTGTGAGTGGCACGGTTATTTAATGAATAGTGGGTTTGTTTAGTTTGATTATGTAGATTCACACATTTTGTTGTTTTTTTGTTAAGGAGTTAGTTAATTGATTATTTTCTTGCACAATTTATTTGAGTGGGTACTTTTCACATGTTCTTTGTAATCATTTGCACTATTTAACTGGGTGAGGATTGAACTAAATCATGCTGTCAACGAAGGAAGGAAGTCAGAGTGGGGGCATGAAAGGTCACTGGAGCTAGTTTGAGAAAAGCATAATAAATGGTCGTAGGATGCTGAGAAAGAGGCTAGAGTGGCTATAGGGTAACTAGCAACCTGATCCTGACTTCAGGAGATGTGTTCCCAGTGTTAGACCACAACCTGTAATCAGCTTTGTTTTTTCTTGGAAGCATATCAGCACCCCATTCAGATGGGTAAATGGCTGCTTTAATTAAGCTGTTTTGATGGCTCCTTTCTATTTTGTGTTCTAGCTTTCATCATTGTGGAGGCGATGATCCCAAGCAGATTGTTGGGGAATCAAATTTGATCCTCTGAAACCACATTAAACAGTTATTTTATATGATACTTTCTCATAAGGTAATGGACTGCTTTTTGCATTTGACTTGAAGCAAACATCTTTTATTTTCTGTTTTTTTTATTCTTTTCTTCCTTGGCATCCTTTCTTGAGAATAGTAATTAAAAATGAGCAACATTAATTTGCACTTAATGCAGACTCTTTCTTTTCTTTTTTTTTTTTTACATGGAGGATACAACCATCAGTGCAAGTGCAGTTATGCTGTAAACATGAAACAGAAGTAAAAATTTGGCAAAAAAGTGGTAATGCTTCCTCCTTGTTAGCCCCAATTAATGAAACCTGTTCTTTCAATCAGCATAGAAAACTGTAGCCATAGGTTCATAGACTTCAGGAAGTTTAATTTTCAAATTGTTGTTCACTTGGTGCTTGTTCTGCTTTTAGCATTTTTTACAACTTTTATTAAATTTATGAGAAATATATGACCTTCATAAAGCTATTGTTTTCAGGTTATTTAACTTATGCTTCATGCCAGCAAAGCAGTGGGTCCAGATGGAGTATCGCCACGACTGCTGAAGGTCTGTGCATCGTAGCTGGGGGGTCCTCTACAGCACATCTTCAACCTGAGCCTGGAACAGGGGAGAGTCCAGAGGCTTTGGAAAACATCTTGCATCACCCCAGTCCCAAAGGTATCATGTCCTAGTGAGCTGAATGACTTCCGGCCTGTGCTCTGACATCACATGATGAAGACCATGGAGAGGCTGCTGCTTCACCACCTGAGGCCACAGGTTCAACACGCCCTCGACCCTCTGCAGTTTGCATATCAGGAGAAGGTGGGAGCGGAGGATGCCATCATCTATATGCTACACCGATCCCTCTCCCACTTGGACAGAGGCAGTGGTGCTGTAAGAATTATGTTTCTAGACTTCTCTAGCGCCTTCAACACAATCCAACCTCTGCTCCTTAGGGACAAGCTGACAGAGATGGGAGTAGATTCATACCTGGTGGCATGGATTGTGAACTATCTTAAAGACAGACCTCAGTATGTGCGTCTTGGGAACTGCACATCTGACATTGTGGTCAGCAACACAGGAGCGCCACAGGGGACTGTACTTTCTCCGGTCCTGTTCAGCCTATATACATCGGACTTCCAATACAACTCGGAGTCCTGCTACGTGCAAAAGTTTTTGTGAATTTCCCCTTGGGATTAATAAAGTATCTATCTATCTATCTATCTATCTATCTATCTATCTATCTATCTATCTATCTATCTATCTATCTATCTATGCTTGTACAAATACATGGTGTAAAATAGTTGATAATAGTATGGAGTGTATTTGCTGAAAATAAGTTATTTGATATCAAATATATTGCTCCAAAACCTTCCTGCCACTGTGCCATCTCACAGGGCATTGGAGAGGCAAATGTTTGTAAATGCTCTCCATTTCTTCTACTAGAAATCAAAACAGTTAAAAAGTTAACAGTTCTAATGTCTGTCCATAACAAATTAGCGGTCAAATCAGATTTCGTCATGACTGGGTGATTAATCTGATTTTGAATTAAACTCACAAAACCCCTTTGCTTCCTCACAATAGCAGGGGCACTGTCTGCTGTGATGGTGAATATTTTCCTTATAGAATAAGGAAAAAATTGAAATCGTAGTTGTTAGTAAAAATAGAAATAATGAGGGTGTTAGAAACAAACTTGATCCCTGAGCATTTAAAATCAAGAATTTAGGTGTAATCATAGACTCTGACCTAAACTTTTTTTTAGTCTGCTGGATGGCTGCAATGCACTCCTAACTGGTCTCCCTAGGAAAGGCATCAATCATTTGCAGTTAGTTCAGAATGAAGCAGCCAGAAAAAGAAAAATTGAGCAAATCTCACTAGTTTTAGCATTGTTACATTGGTTACCCATATTTTTTAAAATTGGCTTCAAAATACTATTAATGCTATATAAAGCTTTAAATAATCTTGCTCCTTTCTATATTTTGGAATGCCTAGCCCCTTATATTCCTAGTTGCAACTTTATATCTTCTAATAGCTGCTTACACACAAAAAATTCAGATGCATAAAACTGTGCATAAGCAAAGTCGTACACACTTTCCCTTTATAAATCCCCAGCAATGTGGATTTTATTGTACATGCATGTGCTTACAGCCCCATTTTTGTAAACTTTGAAGTGGAAGATTTTTGCTTTAAATATTTGTTTTGCAGATTTGGGTACTTATTTTGTTCATGTTTAAAGATATGTGTATATTTAATTCAACAGATTAGAAAACATTTTTTAATATATTGAACTGTATCCTATTTTAATCTTACAATCTTAAATAAGATATGCTGTAAGTGGATGCAATGATTAAATTATAGCATGCCTGTATGAATCCTTCCAAACTTTGAGGTCACTGATACAGAAGAGGAACTGTAAATTCTGATTTAGTGCCAGTCACCAGCTCTACAATAAAAAAGGTTCTGCTTTGTATTATGGATCATGCAGCAGTAGCTCCTGGCAGTGTGCTCATGTGTCTTTTTCATCCAGTACTGGAAAATAAACAGGGAGTCCCAGCTGGCATCCAAACTCTATCTTATGTTGCCTCAGCTGTCTCCTATATGGACAGTGTTAAATAAGCAATCTAACATGGTTCAGTTTAATTACACAAGTGGGGGAATATTCTGGTTCCTAAACAGAATCAATGCCAAAATAAACAAGCAGGGTTCTAAACTCAAAAATGCTTTAAATGAGTGACTCAAAATAAGGACAAATCAGATTTTAAAACTATAAACAAATCAAAACAAAAAACTTGAAACAATTACATAAATTTTGTGGGTAACAAGTTAACATCTTTCCTGACACATTTTACAGCATCCACACAAGTTCCTTTAATAACTTTGTTGTTATGATGCCTTGACAACAAAAGGCACTGCTACAAATATAAAGAAGCCTGTGTCATTATAGGTGTGCAACACCAGATGAGCAAAATGAAATCTAAAGAATAATATAAATAGTATACAAAGACTTAAATGAAAGCAAAGTAAAATTGTGAAAATATTGATAATTATTTTCAGATTCTGCAATAATATTTGGTACCTAAATTTAAATGGTCTGCAGAATTTGGCAGAATTTTACACTAGGTCCCCAATCTGAACAAATGACTGCTGATTTTTTATTTTTGTTTATTTTACATGAATACATATCAAATTATTTCAACTAGGAATTAAAGTGTTTGAATTTAATTTGGTTTGTTTTTGATATCATTAAATGATTGGGGATGAATTTTGTTAAAATACATTAATCACAGTTAAAAACCTAAGTTGGTTTTTTTCATATACCTTTTGACTCATAAGTCATAGTTCATTAATTTTAATTTTATACGTTACAATGTTAATAAACTAACAGTGGGTTTCAAAGGAATATTTCTTGAATGTGTGAAAATAAAACTAACCTATGATAAACCAATCCATTGTTTTATTCTTATTAAATATGTTTTGATGTATATCTATAAATATAAAATACAATTTTCTTTATTCCTTTGGCTATAGCTAAGTAATTTCTTTTTTTTTAATTTTATTGATTTTATTAAAATCAAATTACATTCCATACACACAACTCAAGTTTTACAAAAAAAAATAATAAAAGAAAAAAGGTTCTAAATAAATCAACCCCCACCCCTGAGATAGAGAGCTAGGCCAGCAGTGTAAAACTTTATGCTAGTAAAGATAAGTGAATAGATAAATTAATAAATGAATAAAGATAAATGGAGTAAAAGAGGGGAGAGAACCTGCTTCCTCAATGTACATGCTTATTTTAAAATATTATTGATTAGATCCTGCCAGGTTTTGTATAGATCCTTTAAGTGAGAATTTGATTTTTTCCAGTTTCAAATATATATTATATTCAAGTATATAACATCAGTTACCCACTGACTTAGAATAGGTGAGTTAGGATTCCTCCAATTGAGCAAGCTAAGTCTACGTGCCAATAGTGTAGTAAAGGCAATTACAGTTTGTTTGTCCTTCTCCACTTTAAGCCCATCTGGGAGTACACCAAACACAGCTGTTAGTGGATTAGGAGGGATTGTGACACCAAGGCATTTAAAGATTTTGGTCCAAAATGATGTTAATCTGGTGCAGGCCCAAAACATATGGCCGAGTGAGGCACGAGCTTGATTGCAGCGTTTGCAGGTTGGATCTTTGCCTGGAAACATTTTGAACAATTTTAAATGAGAGAGATGTGCTCGATATATAATTTTGAGTTGAATAATTCTATGCTTTGTGCATATGGAGCTCAAGTGAATTCTTTGCATTGCTACTTTCCACTCCTTTTCTGAAATATTGAGTAAGAGATCCTTTCCCCACTGTTCTCTTGGATCTTTGAAAGGGAGGGATTCTAAAATAGTTTTATATATTTGACTCCTCGAGAATGAGCAATATTTATTACAGCATAGAGGTAGGTGGATGGTGAGGAAGTAATTTCATATTGCAGCCCATTTTAAGTCTCACAATTCAGTTGAAGAGTATCTATATATATAATTCTCTAAGCCGCCGCCACAGCGGGCAAGACACCCATGAAAGCACGCAGGAAGGAGCCACGCCCACCAACTCTAAGACCATTGGATACGACGAAAACTCGCAGAGCCACGCCCACCAACTCGGACGAGACGCCTCGGAAAACACGCCGTCATTTCTGTTTGTCTGTGCTACAGTCCACATGCAGCTCTGAGCCACGTTGACTTTTCGGTTACGACGCACGACCGCGTGCAACATCGCAAACTGTTTTACATGCTACATACAGCAATTCGCATCCGCAACAAACATGCGTCTTCTTAGATGGTCCTGCAGGAACACAGAAAACATTTCCCCGCCCACCAACACTCCTTATTCCCCGGCCCGCATCCACCCTCGCTCTCTAGGCATTCCCACTGCCTGCTCATGTGCCCGGACCCAACAACTCACCGACCACCCCATAAGTCGCTTTCGTCTGTGCTAGGAGTCCACATGCACCTCTGAGCCTTGTTGACTTTTCATTACTCTTTTCGGTTATGATGCACGCACCACCATCGTAAACTGTTTTACACGACATGGTCTTAGAGTTGGTGGGCGGGTCTCCGTGAGTTGCTCTTGCGAGTGGGCACATGACCAGGCAGTGTGTATGCTTTGAGAACGAGGGTGGACGCGGCAGGACCATGTAAGAAGAGGCATGTTTGTCACGGATGTGAATTGCTGAATGCAGCATCTAAAACAGTTTGCGAGGGGTATCCCATGGGATCCTTAAAACAATCCTTTAAAACTGAGGTTAAAACACAATGAAGGAAGCAGTCTTTAAAAACCAATAAGCCCTGTGCCTCTGTTTCATTAGCGTCTCACCTGCTTCACCGATGCAGGCCCTGCAATAGTCGTGACACTCTCTCAGCAGTTGACCTTCTCTGTGCCTGACTCCACTATAGGCTGCAACAAAATAATGAAAGTACGGGCGCATTTGTTTCACACAAGCTGTGTGTGTGGGTGGGTTGGTGTTAGTTAGTTAATTAGTTACTCGAAGGATTTCAAGATTTAATATGCACAAGAGGTAACACTGCAAAAGCAGCCCAAACCAGAAAAGACGGCTGGCAAAAAGTGGCCAACAAATTAAACGCGTGTGCATTGTACTTACTGAAAGCAGCGTTACGGATTTTGCAAATGTTCATTTTTTTCCCTCTGCTTAAAAAACATTTAAAAAGCGGCGTGGTTATGCGGAGTATACTACGCCACGGGTTGGTATGCAGCATGTAAAACAGTTTGTTTGTCGCGGATAATTTGCCTTTTACTATTACACGAAGACAATTTCCTGTTAATACTTCGTTACATTGACATAGCGGTGTTCTCAGTATTCAAAGTGCTATCCACACAGGGAGGAACCGGGAAGCGAAACCACAATCTTCCACAGTCTCCTTACTGCAAAGCAGCAGCACTACTACAGCGCCACAAGGCAGTTAAAGAATACACCGGGCTCGATTTTGTTTTCACTTCTGTTTACAGAGATCGGGTCGTAGATAGCATTGTTGCAATGTTACTTTTCTTGGTGGCTTATTACATTACGGATGTTTCACATGTTCATTTTTTCCCCTGTGCTTAAAAGACATTAAAAAAGTGTTTCTCAACTGTGACTCCGGAACATCTCAGTACACAAGCTATATTAAACGTCAACAACGAAGACTCGCTACACCTTAATCTACAAGTACTGACACTTATCCCTAACGACGAAGTAACTTTCACCAGCGTGGCCTTCTTCGTCACAGACGATCCCGCTTTCAGTCACGGACAATTACATGTTGCTCTCTTCAGAGATCTATCTTTTCATTCACTCACAGTGGTATCCACAAACCCACCCCATTTGGACAACTGTGTCGTTCAGGAAGTGTTCACCCATCAATACATAATTATGCGGCGTATGCTACGCCGCAGGTTGGCTAGTACAGATAATATCATTTGTTAATTCTGGGTAAAAGAAAATATCTTTCTTGCTTAAAGATAAATATCATCTTCAGTAACAGGTGCAAGGAATTATAACATTAATTTGGAAAACCTTATACTGTATCTTTAGTGCTTTATTACATTTAATGGAGAGAAGTCAATTCATACATTTATTTCTAGTAGAATCTATTTGTAGTTTTCACTTAACTGAAAATGTGGCTAAAAGGATCATTACTATAATTAAGGGATACAAACACGTAACTTCTGCTGTAAAGTCTTCAATGATCCTATGATCCTTCTTCTTACATGGATAGCATTACATGGCAAAGACACAACTTATTTATCTTAATTTATCAAGACATAATACATACCAGAGAGCATGTCATAATCCCAAGATACCACTCTATCAGATGATTGCAAGGATAAATAAAACAACACTAACAGTAAAGGCCTTTCCACCTTACATCTGACTTCTGCAATGTACAGAGGTGCTCTGTCACTCTGACCAATTTTATCATTTAACCTTGCAGTGAACCACCCTGACATGTTGTATTTCGATTTGAGCTCCTTGCCATATATTTGTATATATAAAGATATGTTGTGGCATGGCACATCCCCTTGTGCCACTGATGCTCTTGCCAAAAAAAATCTGTATCAAATTTCATAGATTTAATAACAACAAAAGAGGATTTTTAAGAAATAAATAAAATAAATAGGAGAAACACAAAGTTGTAAAACCAATAGTAAGTACATTATAGTGCTTCAGACCCTGTTTTCTACAGTATTTGGCGTGTCTCTTCCACTAGATCACTGTTCTGCTACAGTGCACATACACCCAAAAACGTTCTCTCAAGTCACCCCCTAAACAGTCTTATTCTTTCTCTCCTCTGTTTAAAGCTCTGATTGCACAATTCTTCTGATGACTATAATTATATATATCATTTATTTATTAATGTAAACTGTGGTAATCAACTCAAAGAACTGAACATCCATTCACCCATTATCCAACCCGCTATATCCTAACTACAGGGTCACAAGGGTCTGCTGGAGCCAATCCCAGCTAACACAGGGCGCAAGGCAGGAAACAAACCCCGGGAAGGGCACCAGCCCACCACAGAGAACTGAACAGATGTTCAATTTATATACATTTAATCCTGTTAGTGCTAAGGGGTGAATTTAATTTAATGTTTTATTATAAATGATGAATTCAAATAAGAAAGGGGATTATTTATCAACTATGCTAAAGGCTTTAGTGTTCATATTTTCTCAAAGAACACAAGTGACCAATTATTTTGAGTTGGGAATACATTCAATTACATTTTTTTCCTTTTTTTAAACATCTTTATATATTCCCCATGTTTCATCCTGTAAATAGACGTTAAGCAGCCATAATTAGTTAATTCCCTACTGCAATGCTTAATTTTATCATGAACTGTTTAAAAGTAGCTATGACTGTAAGGTCAACGGATGAATGAACTGTACCTGTCTGTAACATGAAAGTATTTAAACTTTAAATTAAAAGGGATGTATGATATATCACTGTTGTAATTTGGAAAAAAAGAGCCAATTTCATAGCCTAAGAGGGTGTTCAAATATACATTTTAAATCAAACACAAGTTTAAAAAAAAACTCAAAATAAAAATCACACCCAAGCCTTTTTTCACTCACAACAGCTTTAAAAATAAACTAATTGTGCATGAAATATATAACCAATTCATGATTTGTTTTTCTTAAAGACTCTTTTCAGTGAATCATATGAATCAATTCAGGAGCATGAACAAATCGGTTCAGTGGATATCAATTGGAGTGCAAAAGCGCAAACATGTCCTGCGTAATGTCATCATTGTCTTTCATTTCACTGCTGCTGGCAGATGTTTAAAGTGTATGCGCAAGTACCATCTGACTCATGAGTTTTGACTTATTTGATTTGTGAATGAGACAGTACCCAAGGATCATCCATCCATCCATTATCCAACCCGCTATATCCTAACTACAGAGCCAATCCCAGCTAACACAGGGCACAAGGCAGAAGACAAACCCAGGGCAGGGCGCCAGCCCACTGCAGGGCACACACACACACACACCAAGCACAAACTAGGGACAATTCAGAATCGCAAATGCACCTAACCTGCATGTCTTTGGACTGTGGAAGGAATCCAGAGTACCCGGAGAAAACTCACGCAGACACGGGGAGAATGCAAACTCCACACAGGGCAGACCCAGGAAGTGAATCTGGGTCTCCTAACTGCGAGGCAGCAGCACTAAACCCGAGAATCAGTCTAATGATTCTCATTCATTTGATTTACAAACAAATCAATCTAACAATTCTCGTTCATTTGATTCGTGAACAAAACATTTTGAGTTGCACAGTTCTCATTAACTTGTGATTCTGCAATGAAAAGTCTTATTTTAATTTTGCGCCTTAAATGTTTTATCGTGCTTTGTGTACAGAAACAGGACAGTGGTAATCAGTAAAGTAAATCAAAATGCTCATCACTTGTCTGGCAGCTATGATTACACTTCATGCTGTCAAGCAGATCAGCCACCCTTATTGGTTGTGAATGTGAATTTCCCCTTGGGATTAATAAAGTATCTATCTATCTATCTATCTATCTATCTATCTATCTATCTATCTATCTATCTATCTATCTATCTATCTATCTATCTATCTATCTATCTATCTATCTATCTATCTATCTATGCTGTAAACTGGTTTAACCACCTCACCTCCGCTGTATCAAAGCAGGGAAAACACTAAGCAGCCTTAACCTTTTACAACAGGGTGTAGTAACACTTTTTGTTACTTTAAGATAATATGGATTTGGTAAAATACAATCATGAGTGTCTAACTAGGAGCTTTGCTGACACTTTCTAGAAAATTCTTCTCGAATAGACAAAAAAATGCTTTCTTACAGATTTATATAGCACAAGGCTGAAAATAAAAAAAAATAACAAAGAATGCAGAAATAAAGAAAACTACTGAATATTGATTCCATACAGGGTATTTATATGAGTACAGACTTTAATAAGTACAGAGACCACAGTGACACACTGAATATTATTAATCTTCAATTATGCCTACACAAAGTAATGAAAAACTAAATTTTAGTGTGAATCAGTGCAAAGTGAGAAGTACTGACTATTTTGACTTATTCCAATTTCTTTTCACATTAGCTTGGCTCTGTATGTGTGTATTTCTATTGATCTATTTAAGATGGAATGTAGCAGTGTATAAATGGAAAAGTTCATGGCTGTCTGTTCAGTTATGTAAGTCATCCTGCCTGTGCTTAAATTGTAGAAAAATATGTTTTAAACAATTATATTATACTGTGGTTCATTGAGATGGTTTTCACCACATTAAGGTAAAATTCTTTACTTGAGCATTCACATTTGAAAATGTTGCCAAGAAGTTTTTGCCTAATCGTTTTCTTCTGAATAGATGAAAAAATGCACTTTGCTGTTAAATTCTTGTTTCTCTCTGCAGTGCTGAATTGTGCTGTGTTTAGAAGAACTTAACAATTTAAATTAATTTTTTGACAAATATTTTTTAATCACTAAGTGCCATACATGTGCCTGAAAACTCTGCCTAAATATTGACAAATTATTTCCATCATTACTGGCTTCAGTTTGAGATTGTAAAATAAGCAAATGCAAATGCTATAAATTCTCCATTTGAACATGTTGAGTTTTTAAACTTTTTTAGTATTGTGATAGGTGGTGTGATATAATAGGATCACAAACAGATAGATTATTATGCTGTGTACCTGTGCTTGCTTCACCTGAAAGAGCAGTAACCTTGAGTACCAATCACCACAGAAGGACATTGTAGTATACTTGTATTCTATCTGGCCTTCTTTGCTTCATTCTGGGTTTTGAGCTGATGTGTAAGTGTTGTCTTGTTTATTATTTGCACAGGGTATAAGAAAATAATGTGTCTTCTTTCTTGGAAACTGAATGTTTCAAAATAGAGTTCATACACTTGCAAAACTTTACTCCACTACATTCAACTATAGTCCATTAAATGTGTTCACAGCAAATTGATTTTTTGTTCATTTTGGTTAAAATGGATGTATAGCTTTTTGAGAAGAAACTGTAAATAATAAGAATTATTTATATGTTTCACTAAGAAACTTGAACTTTATGTGTTTGTGGTGCAAATTATTTAACTCCTTATGAAATAATAAGGCCTCTTTAGTGACTATACATGATATAACATAGCTTTTGGTGATTAAACCCATTGCAGTGCCTCTGACACTGATGTCATGTTGTCCAGGTTTGTCATGTTGGCTAATTCAGCCATCACAATTTTCTACACTGACAGAATTCCATTTGGAGGTTTCACTACAGGTGTGATACTGATATTTCCAAGGAGTTTGCATTTGACCGTCTTCCAAAAAAAATCCCTCTTGCTATTTATTTACTGTAACTTTATTATTTTTTCTCAATTAATTCAATGAACATCATCTTCAAAGGTGTAATGGTGTTTGGGAGAAATTATGCTCTTTAATATTTTGCTGTCACAATTGTATCAATTGTACCTATCATCATAAAAGACTTCTCCATTTATCATTTCATATCAAAAAGGATGACAGTTCTCAAGACCTAGGTGTGGCTGTTCATTCAGCCGTGTAAAATAACTTTTCTCTTGCACTGCTGCCATTCACTTCACTGAAACATTGATATCCAGCACATTTCATCTGTAAGCAATTATTTTGTCAGTTTGTGCACCCATTTCTTCATCTTTTTTTAGGTTTTTGAAAAGTCGTATCTTTAGAAATATTATACCAGTATGTTCTTTTAATCCTGTATGATTTGAGTTGATAAAAACTGTGCAGTAGCTTTCAATTTTATTTATGGTCTACACATTGTCTTGGTGTACACTGTTTATCCTTATACAGGTGATGGAGTTTTTACTGGATGCTGCCTACACACAGATTTCTTTGCTTGCAACAGTTTCCAAAGACAGTCCCTTTATTACAATTTGGCATTGCTGTGCATTTATAGAAGGCTTCTTTTGTTCCACTACATTAGTCTTCCTACAGGTCTTCCACATTTTACAGGATGTTTCTTGTTTCTTTTACAATTGTTAATTATATGACTGAAAGTTTTCTTTCTTCCACCATTTTTCTTCTCAGTGTCCATTTGCTGAAGACGGGTTTATTTCTTTTACTGTACATTCATTGATTTGAACAATAAAAAAGGCTGAGTGCCATTGCTAAAGCCAGGTTAACGTCATGCATTAATGTTTCTCCAGATTGTGATAAATAATTTGACTTTATAACAGGGGTGAGTTTCCCAGAAACCAGCAATAAATTGCACAACAATCTTTTTGAAAAACAATCTTTTATTATATGCTGTAGGTTTTGGCACTTTGGTGGGATGAAATAAAGTTGTGAAAACTAATATGAAATAAATATGACATTGTAATTGAATAACATATTCAGCAAAACCATCTAAATAGCACAAAATTGGACATCTGTTGTTTAAATTCTGCTCTAATTTATAGGTAAATAGTATAATTAACTTGACATCTGGAAATAATAACTACAAAGCTTGGTCTGTGCCATGTGCACATATTATGATGGTTTATCAACAAATATAGAACCTACAATCAAATTTAAAGGCAAGCAGACCTAAGCGCTACTATCAACAATCATACCAGAACATAAAATTGTATCTGTGACTTAAAATATAAATACGCGTAGCAAACGTTTAAATGTAACCCCACAGAAATCCGTCATCAATCATGTCCCATGGTTCAATATTATATATAATTCTAAAAATTTAAATGTTTCGTAAAGCAACTGGAAAGTTGAGGAATGTCGACATTTCTGTGGGATGGAAAATGTCATGGTTTGTTTTATAGCAATGTTCTTTGTATCTGTAAACGTTTCTGAAGCAGTATCACTTCATTTTATTCTAAATGTATTTATTGTGTGCCTTCCAGGTCACTAGATATCAGCTAGTACTCATACCATTGGGAGTGTTTTAATAGCAACTCATTTATCTCACTTCAGAAATAAATTTCTAGTTTTGAAAACATTTTGAACAAATCTTTCCCAAGATAATTCATTTTATCTGTCAAACTAGACACTATAATATAACTACTGACCTCCGTCTCCAGGGCTATGCACTGGCTACAAATGACTCTTTGGGCTGCTTTAGAAGGCCGTGAGATTGTCGCTCCGTTTTCAGATATGGCACTCACACTCCTTGAGAGTCAATTAGTCATTTTTTTGTAACAGTAGCAGCAGCAGTAGTAGTAATAGTACAAATGGATGGTTTAAGCAAAACAAAATTAAAACACCTTTTTTGTTTTAACACTAAATGTATTGAACAAAAGGCATATTTAAGCCTTATTGAGTTTAGATCATAGTTAATGTAAACTATAAACTGTGGAAATGCAGTTTAATGCTGTAATTTGTTGCATAGAAAATAACCAATTTCTGAAGTTTAATATCTCACCTTTGATAAATTGCAAATATCATCCAAGATGACAAGTGTAATGCTGTATTTATCTTTACCGTCAGTAATTTAGTCCATTAAGCATCTTCATCACTGTACATTGTACATCTCCTGCAATGTTATATGATCTTCCATCTGTCCCCAAATTCCTCCATATTGCCAAAGTCATGATTGTACACTGCCATCATTAATGTTGGTAAACACTGATGTCACATGTGTCACTTCAGTCTATTATATTGATCTAGCACACCTTTAAGCATTGTAACACCTAGTTTAAATAATAACACCTGACTAGCATCTACAGTACGTGGATGGCTTTTATACTTGTAAAGTAACATCTCATAAGAAAAATCAGTCCTCCATGACACATTTCAAAAAATAACACAACAGGAGTGTAGATTTGGGGACAGAATTAGGACTTAGGATGCTAACTTTCCCATGGGCTTTACAGACTTTCAAAATGAAGTGGCATAACATATTTTTGAACATATGCTGAATATAGGGCAGCTGCAATATGCTACAACATACAGTATTAAGTATTAAAAGCAACACATTGCCACAGTGATTAGTGTTGGCATCTCACAGATTCAATCATTGTCAACATAGACTTTGTAGGGTCTCCCCCATGTCCCCATTAAGGGCTGGGTCAAGCCTTACATCAGATTTTGTTGTGAACAGAGCTTTTCTTGATATAATAAAATAAGTTTCTCACAATATTTAGATGAAGTACTGGTTGCATCTTAACATTTTTGAGTAAAAGTATGTACTCTGATAAAACTGCAGTTTTAGATTATCCAGAACAAGGCTGCAGGGAAGCTGGAGCCTATTTTGGCAGGCATTGAGCACAAGGCAGGAACAACCTTTAGACAGGGCATCAGCACAAATATACACATATAGGGGGCCAGGCTAACATCACCAGTCCACCTAACCTGTGAAAACAAATATGTATTCTAGTGAGAGATATTCAAATTTTAATTACTGTCTCAGAATGTACATTTAATCCCATAATACCTTAAAATGGAACCAACACTGGAGAACAGTATTTTATAAAAATGTAAACAACTGAATTCCATCCTTTTCATAAATTTATTATGCATCATATTGTGTTGTATAATGTTTTATCCTTTTCTAATACATAATATACAGTAGTTAGATTATAATTTAAGATCATAAAAGATGTACAGGGTAGACTTGGCAGCCAGAATGATGAGTTCCTAACGACTGATGACCGATACACTTCACTGATCCAGCTTCAGTCAACAGCTGGTTATTGTAATGCCAGGAATGAATTGAGTGTAGTACACCAAGAAAAGACAAAATGCATTTCCTTGAGTTTTGCACAGCAATGGCTGAGCCATACATTTAGTTTTTGTCTACACTACAAAGTTGAGATTGTTTATGCTTTTGAAAGATTACATTATTCTTCTTTAAACTATAAAAGTATAACTTTCCAAATTTTGATTCTTCTTTTCAATGAGTAAGTTAAGTTTTGGTTTGCAGTGCAAGTTTACATGCACTGATTGTAGTTTTAAATGATGATAGTATGTTTTTGCATTGCAAGGTTTCTACACTGAAAATGACAGTTTGATGCACACTGGATACCCTTTTGTTACTTGATGTAAATTTTAAATGTTACCCTCACTTGTTACATGAAAATAAACTCAGTGTCCCCATATGACGAAATAGTTGTTTTCACTGTTTCTTACTTCACGATACTGCCTAGGTTCCATAATTGTCAGGTGCTATTAGATAAATAGCAACAAGAAATTAAAACTGCTCACAAAGTATAAATATATAAAATCAATAGTCAGAACGTACACTTCAAAAGATTTTCCTAAAAAGCAAATTGTTCACTGTAGTATCTGTAAAATTTCCAATTAAATGGATTTAAACTTGTATAGTGTGAGAGTAAATTTATCAGTTTATCACAAACAAATAATGATTTTGAGCACTACCTTTCAGTCATTTTTGCTATACAAGCTGATAATACGGTAGCACACGCATAAAATACTGCAAGAGGAGGTCACACTGCATCTTTTCTTTTCCTGGCACTTTATTTATTGTAAGTGTTATTTAAAAATCAACTGACTACTTCTGCATTGATTATTTTTTCTTTCCTGATATATTTCTTTTTGTTAATAATAATCCACAATATAAAAATTCAGGAGATTGTTCCCTTGCAGACAAATAAGAGAAATTGATGAGGGATCAAGGGAAAACAACAAACATAAAATAAAATATAGACAAAATGAAATCAAAGGAGTGGAAATTAATAACCAAAAAAAAAGGCAACACAGTCCTGATAGCTGTTACATTTTCATTTAGTTATAAAAATGTTCTTAGGTATTGTAACATAATCATAAAGAAACTAAGTCTTTTAGTATCCAAATATCACATGTATGAAACAAGTTATTCCAGAACAAGCTTTGCCAATTATTTTGGCTTCTCCATTTCCTGCATGAAGTAAATGTTTATTATAATGCTGGTGATGGACCATTCTCTATCAAAATTTAATTTTCCTTTTTTTATTTATTTTTATTAATTTCAATTAAAAGCAAATAACAATCCATACAATCAAATCAAATTTAATAAAAACAAAATCAACATCCACCCAAAAGAAAGGAAGAAAGAGAGGAGAGCCAGCCAACAAAGCAAATCTTTGAAGCAGCAAAGAAGATTATTCTAAAATGTTACTGATTAGATCCTACCATATTTTAAGTAAGAATAAGTAAGAATTAGATTTTTTCTGATTTCAGATAGTATAGGACATCACTTACCCACTGACTTAAATGTGGTGGGTTTGTCATTCTTCCAGTTGAGCAAGATATGTTTACATACTAGTAGAGAGGTAAAGGCACTTATGATTGTCCTTCTACACTTTAAGCCCATCTGGGATTACACCAAACACAGCTGTTAATGTGTTAGGAGTGACTGTGACACCAAAGCTATCTGATAGGCATTCAAAGATTTTGGTCCAAAACGATGTTAATTTGGTGCAAAACCAAAACATGTGGCCCAGTGAGGCTGGAGCTAGACTGCAATGTTCACAGGTTGAACTTGCCTTGGAAATATTTTGGATATTTTTAATCAAGATAAATGCAGTTGACAGAAAATTTTAAGTTGAATAATTGAGTGCTTTGTACATATGGAGCTAGAGTGTATTCTGTGCTTGGCTGCCTCAAACTCCTTTTCTAAAATGTTAAGTGAAAGATCCTTTTCCCATTTTGCACTGTGATCTTTGAAAGGAAGAGGAACTTTAAAACGTTTTTTATAAATTGGAGAGAGGCTATGTAAGTTTTCAAGACTGATCAATATTTCTTCTGGAATAGAAATTGGTGGAAGTTGAGGAAAATTCGGTAGGTATATTTTAGCAAACTTTCCATCTTCAAAGTAGTGGAATTGTGTTGAAGAGAACTTAAATTTGAAGCATAATTGCTTGTAGGATGCAAAAACATTATCATTGTACAAGTCTCTAAACGTTTTAATCCCAGACGTTTTCCAAGCATTAGATACTGTGTATGGTTGAGAGGGTGGAAAAGAGTGGTTGTCACGTAAAGGTGCAACATATAAGAGCTTCTCTGTTTTAATGTGCCTCCTACATTGGTTGCATAATTCTGAATGAATGAAGGGTATTTGGATTATTAGTGTATTGACAATAATTTGTATTTACTGGGACACAGACCAAGGAATATAAATAAGTTCTGCAAGATTTTAATTATGTTGCATACCAGGCTTGTGTATAATCATTGATTTCTGTTGATGTCCACGGGCCTCATAACGCTGTGCGTAGAATTCACACTAAAACATGGCAAATGGACAAAAGCGGAAATGTGTGTATGCTCGTGCACGCACCTGCCGCCCCACCCAAACTCCTCCCAGAATTACGCCTCTTTCAATATGCAAATCAATATACATAGCCCTTTATGTTTTGCATTCTGTGAAAAGACAATGGCAAAAGCACAGGGGGAAAAGAAGAATTTCAGCGAATACCAAGTAGAGGCAAGGAAAAACATACTATTTGTTGGTTTAAACAGTGGTATAAACAACAAAAGGAAGTTGATTTAGCTTGGCCTGTAGTTTGTTGGAACAGATAATAAGGCTTCTCTTTTTTGAGGCATTTGATCCATGTATACAATAGGCTGCCAAGATTTTGGTGTCTGATTTGAGTTCCTCTTCAGTTATTTTAGACAATAGTTCAGCTATGAATTTCACTGGGTTTGAACTTCCACGTTTTTCAGGGATACCTTCAATTCTGATGTTGTTCCTTCTATACCTATCTTCCAGCACAGCCAGTTTTTCAGTCAGCTCTGCTGTTGACTTTTCATCAGTAGCAACAATCGAATGTGCAACTATTTCAATACAAGTCATAAACATTTTAAGTTAAGACTTTAAGTTGAACAGCGAGTACACTAATTTTACTCTCTAATTTACACACATTTTCCTGTATTTTTTCATTAACTTTTCCTAGAATTTCTGTAAAGGCAATAGTAAACTTATTATTTAAATGTTTTTCCAGGTGTTTTATATCTTGATGCTCTTTCTCACTCTTCTTGCTTAGGTCCATTCGCTACTGATATTATTTATGCCCAAGAGTGCAGCAATCATTTCCTTCAGCTTGAAAAGTGTGTTTCAGTCTTCTCCTCACCCTGTAGGCACAGTTGTGAGTCCGGATGATGTTGATGTGGCTAACATTTTAAGAGCTGTGGTTGACAGCAGGGATGAAAGGGCAATGCTCAGTTCCAATAATCCTCCTGTAATAGATGAATCCTCCATGCCCGCCTTGCTCACAGTTTCACTCTTAATTTCACTTTCGGCTGGAGGCAATGCTGCAATGGGAGGTCCTGGCAGATCAGTTGTTTCACCTAACTGTTCTAGGTCAGTTTCTAGTAGGCTGTACATGAACTTGAGGCTGGTCTTGACTTTGATGAAAGTTTAGGTTCCTTATCCTTTTCTTTCTGATCCCTTAGTTTGCTGCTCATGCTTATTTATACTCACGTATAATGTAAATACAGGATATCTCTGGATGATAGCAAAAAATGGGTAAAATAACACCACTGCTAAAGGAGCTCAGTTATAGCCATCCGTCTCACACAAAGGTCAAGTCCCAAAAAAAAATGTAATTTTCATAATGCAGGATCTTAACTATATCAAAAATCAATACACACAAGCTGATGTAAAGGAAAAAAAACATTCTTAATTTTCCAAATCAGAAAGTTCTGTGTGACTAGTTTAACAAAATGCGTATTTAGAAATTGCATCCATCCCAACTCAAAACAAAAAACCTCATTCAAAACAACAGACCGCAATCGATGTAAAATGCCATAACTCGAACAGGCTTGTTAATTAAAAACCCCACCCAAAATGGCATACCTTCAGGAGTAAGGACCAGTATAAGTTATAAACCATCAAAATATCCACTTGGAAATTTATAATACGTTGAATGTACTAGTAGTAGTACTAGTACAAAATTGCCAGAAGCAAAACATTTAAAGGTGTAAGCCAGCATATGCTACAAAGTTAGCAGTCATTTTGTCATCCATGTAAGAGGATGTGTGTTATGAAAACCTAGTACCCTCTTACTTTATATCTGCTTAGTTTCACTTCAACTTCAACTCAATAATACAAATACAATATGTACAACCACAACATATGAAATAGCTTTTATATACATTATTCCTATATACATTTACAACATAAAAGACATGTCACTTTCTAGTTTTAAATACATATTCAAAGACAGTCCTAGGTCCTTAATGCACAGATCTCATATTACTTACATTTTTTGTTGAAGATCAGAAAATTTCAGCTTGAAAGCAAAGAGATGAAATACCTGAAAGGTGCACCTTTTGACACTCTGTCCTCAAGTACTTAAGGGTTGGTGTTGCAAATTTATTTGCCGTCAGTCTTGCTGTAACTAATTGGTGTTGGTGTTCCTCTATAGTACTAGGGTGCTGTACCGTGTTAGCCATTATGAATGTAGAGAAAAGCCAAGCAAAATGACACCTTTTATTGGCTAACTAGAAAGATTACAATATGCAAGCTTTCGAGGCAACTCAGGCCCCTTCTTCAGGCAAGATGTAATACAGAAACTGAAGTTTCCTATGTTTATATACACACTCTAGGACAAGAAACAACATTGGTAAAAATTTAAATGAGAGATTTTGAATGTAAAAAATTAATAGATTAATTCAGGCTAGGGTTAATTTAGCAAGAGAGAAAAGAACAATGTATTGTCAAGATCTCTGGATAAGATAACTGTCCAACAAAGTCTTTTGAAGTTTGTAATGAGTTTTTTCAAAACAATGTGGGTCTGTAGACAGGTTGTCTGTTATTCTGAGAGATGTAAACAATCCTCATATCTGGCCATAAAACTCTTGTCTTTATTCAATCCATGTTGTAAAGTATTAAATTTTAGCATGAGTTAAACTTCCCATTCTTTTCTCTCTTGCTGTGTTTTGAAGTTGCCCATAAGCACTGTGACCTTAAAGTCCTTCTCACAGTGTCCATGGCTGTTGAAGTGGGCCGCCACAGGAACATCTGTGTTGCCATGTTTAATGTGGAACCTGTGTAAGTTCATTCTCTGGCGGAGTGTTTGTCCAGTTTCTCCCACATAGAGTGCAGTGCATGAAATGTCCTGACACTGCACTCTATGTGGGAGAAACTGGACAAACACTCCGCCAGAGAATGAACTTACACAGGTTCCACATTAAACATGGCAACACAGATGTTCCTGTGGCGGCCCACTTCAACAGCCATGGACACTGTGAGAAGGACTTTAAGGTCACAGTGCTTATGGGCAACTTCAAAACACAGCAAGAGAGAAAAGAATGGGAAGTTAAACTCATGCTAAAATTTAATACTTTACAACATGGATTGAATAAAGACAAGAGTTTTATGGCCAGATATGAGGATTGTTTACATCTCTCAGAATAACAGACAACCTGTCTACAGACCCACATTGTTTTGAAAAAACTCATTACAAACTTCAAAAGACTTTGTTGGACAGTTATCTTATCCAGAGATCTTGACAATACATTGTTCTTTTCTCTCTTGCTAAATTAACCCTAGCCTGAATTAATCTATTAATTTTTTACATTCAAAATCTCTCATTTAGGACAAGAAACAACATTGGTAAAAATTTAGAGTGTGTATATAAACATAGGAAACTTCAGTTTCTGTATTACATCTTGCCTGAAGAAGGGGCCTGAGTTGCCTCGAAAGCTTGCATATTGTAATCTTTCTAGTTAGCCAATAAAAGGTGTCATTTTGCTTGGTGTTCCTCTATAAAATTCTAATGCACCTGTGTGAATTATTTAGGCTTCCATGCTATCATTTACTCAAAATTACCAAACTAAATCCACTCATGATGCTGCTGTTCTGTTCCTACCCATCACTACTTATTTCTACAGTGTCTACAAACTCTGTTAGCATACATTTTTTATTTTATATTTCTGTAAACTTTCTTTTTTCTTTTGGTGTTCACAATATCCCACACAAACATGTCTTTTCCTCTCTCTTTTTTAAGCATGAGATTCTACACTGCTTTTGATGAATGACATGGTTCTGTGTTTTGAATGTTAATATGGTACCCTGTCAAACAGGAGGACGAGAGTAAAATCAAACATGAGTGTGCAATAAATGTAATTGAAAAATATGTGAAAGTTAATTACTGTCACAAGAAAGTTAAAAGCATTGTACACTGAGCAGTACTTCATCAACTGTACACTTATTACACAACTGTCATAAACTAGCACTTTTCTGCACTTTTTTCAAGCCATAAATCTGAAAAATGTTGGTTGGCTGTATAAGTAATGTTCAAAGGCAAGCTAATTTAATGAATATCAGTTACTTTATATTCTCAATTAGCTGTATTTGTCTTCATAACTTCAGGTATTTTGTTTTGACAGTGTGATGATGTGAGCACTGAGCAGGTGATCTGCTTTCCTAATGGGCCTTCTATATCTCTCCATGCTGTGTGGACAGGCAGAAGTTGGACATTGCTTCCTTTATGGGCTAAAATATTCTGCTGTAGTGACAGAGTGAAGATCAGCTTTATAGAATGGTAAGTACACTATTTCATAGTATTTAATTCATTTACCCAGACCTGAGTCTCATTTTTAAAACGTTAGATCACCATGGGTACCTGGCCCACTCTACCACCTGTCCAAACAAATATTGCCAACAATCATTCAAATCTAGATACACAGATGTTTTGTCATATTCCTCAAAATAGACACATATGCTAAAGTTTAATTAGATGCCTATTTAATAAGCCAACATGTTTATACTTTAGGAAGCTCAGCTATAGGCATAAAAATCAATACTTCAAAAGTTTCACATGAAAATGCTTAATCTATTATATCTTTGTTAATTAAAAGTGGCTGTTAGTCTTGCACTTCATAGAAAATTACCATGTACATTTATGTATGAAAGAAGACCCTAATCTCCAGATCATCAGCAAGTCTGCTTTCAGAAGTCCCACATTTAGGATAGATTATTGTTTTTTGGCAGCCCATTGCAATTGTTTATAAAGCAATTCTAAAACATTACCACCTAATAGTGAGCCACGATTATTTGCCAATTTCATTCCTAGTCATTATCACAAGTTCTGCACTTCTTTTTGACTTTATGACATACAGACTTCATTTACCTGAAGTTATACGACTGGTTTTTGCATAAGTACAGTTTATCTGGTATTTCGACCACAATAAAACCAGAGGAAAAGAAGTTGAGTAATTATCAAAAACTTTCATGCCTCAATCTTTAGCAAAGACATTTGATTTGAATCCATTTCAAATTTTGAAATATTTTCATACTGTATGTTGTCTTTCTGGTCAAAACTGACAAAATGGTTTTTGTCTGCAAAGAAAGACCAAAAAAAATGTACAAATGACCATTTATTTTGCAAACATTACAAAGGTTTATACAGGTTATCAGATAAAATGATCAGTTCCATTTGTGTGTGTGTATGTTTATGCAAATAAGTGGCAATGTGTAGTAATGATGGTGTGTATATTGCAACATTTTTGGCACATAATGTTATTTTTTGTACATTCTTTGGTGCACAGTACTTGCACATCTTCCTTTCAACTGTTTATTTGTTTAGAGAGTCAGCAAGCCATAAGCTGTTGGTGGCCTCATTCCATAATCCGTATAAATCAAATACAATCCTCTGGGCCATGTATGAATGCAAGACTATCAAGCGCACCTTCCTCCACCTATCACTATACACTCATCTCCCCTCTATATGTGTTAAATCTAGCACTGTTCTCTCAATATTCTTTGTCAAAAACAATTCATAATTTGTATCTTCAGCACAGCACACTGCATTCCTTGTTGATCCCAAATCTATCCTGATAGGATTCTCAGCAAACACGCAGAGAATTCACTTACCCAAATCAACCTTTGCCTTGTATATTTAAAAAGCAAGGTTAAAGTTGGTTCAGTCAAGCAGCAGTAATATTACTCAAGGTTCTTTGGGGGCATGCATAAAATTAAATGTTTAGGGTTGATGCAGACTATTAATACTCCAGTCTACACCATGTCAAGTAAGTGAACCAGCCAAAATGGTGCAATGTCTGGCTTTGCCTCAGCTGCTGATGTCCAAGGTTTAATCCCCGCAGGGGAAAGCAGAGATGCTTACACCTGATGAACCCCAATTAGGGCAAAACACATGTCATGTACTCTTTGTATTATTTTACACATACTCTTTAACATATATGTATAAATATGAAAAATTTAGAGAATCATCACATTAATCATCACAATCTAACACCAAGTCACTTACGCTTCAATGATATCAATCTCTTCAGTTAGGAAGCATAAGCGATTGTGAATCAACTTCACCTGCAAAAGAAAGTGACTACAGGTGCACTGGAGAGGCAACAGAAAGACACCCTCCATAAAGGGAATGGTTTTGCAGGTGCTAGTCATAGACAATTGCTCCCTCCTTATCCTTCCTGACTAATTCTTCTCTAGTTTTGTATTTTGCTAGTGTCCTTGTTACTACTGGTAGCACGAGACGGTACCTATAGCCGATTCAGGTTGCACAAGTAGTGCTGCTCCTCCAGGGTGGCACAGCCATACTTGCCATTGCAAGAAGGTTTGCTGTGTCTTCCAGCACAGTCTCAGGGCCATGGAAGAGATACAAGGAGATGGGCATGGAGGAGAACCCCTTCATAACATTTAGCAAAACCAAAAACCTATCATTGCCAAAGTCTAAATTCAAGAGAATACTTCATGAAAGTAAAGACAGAGGGATTAACACAAGGTGCAAAACACTGGTAAACCTCAAGAAGAAGAAAGCCAGATTAGACTTTACCAGAAAACATTTTTGAAAAAGCCTATCCAGTTCTAGAACAATTTTCTTTGGACAATGGAAACTAAGATCAATATATACCAGGATGTTGGAAAGTGAAGAATATGGACAAGAAAAGAAACGGCTCATGATCTGAAGAATACCACATCAGCTGTGAAACATGGTGCAGGGAATCTTATGGTATGATAATGCATGTCTACGAATGGAAGTCAGTCACTAGTATTTATTGATGATATGACTGCTGGCAGAAGTACCAGGTTGAATTCTGAAGTGTATAGAGCTATACTATGTGCTCAGATACAGCCAAATACTACAAAACCAATAGGATGACTCTTCACAGTACAGATGGACAACGAGCCAAAAAATACTACAAAAGCAAACTAAGTGCTTTTCAAGGAAAAGAAGTGGAATATTGTTCAATGTACAAATCATTAACTGACCTCAACCACTGGACATGCATTTCACTTGCTGAAGACAAAGCCAATGGCAGAAAGTCCAACGAACAAACAACAACTGAAGACAGCTGCAGTAAAGACCTGGCAAAGTATCTCTAGGGTGGAAACCCAGCACTTGTAGCTAGCCATAGGTTCCAGACTTCAGACAGTCATTGTCTGTAAAGGATTTTCAACCAAATATTGAAAACAATCTTGATATATATATGATTATGTTAGTTTGTCCAAATACTTTTAAACCCTTGTAAAGAGGGGGACCATGTGTAAAAATGTATGTCTTTTCTAAACATCCATCCATCCAGTTTCCAACCCGCTGAATCCGAACACAGGGTCATGGAGGTCTGCTGGAGCCAATCCCAGCCAACACAGGGCACAAGGCAGGAACCAATCCTGGGCAGGGTGCCAATCCACTGCAGGACACACACAAACACACACTAGGGCCAATTTAGAATCGCCAATCCACCTAACCTGCATGTCTTTGGATTGTGGGAGGAAACCAGAGCGCTCGGAGGAAACCCACGCAGACGGGGAGAACATGCAAACTCCACGCAGGGAGGACCCGGGAAGTGAACCCAGGTCCCCAGATCTCCCAACTGCGAGGCAGCAGCGCTACCCACTGCGCCACCGTGCCGCCCTCTTTTCTGAACAGCTCATACAATATTTTTGTTAATCCCCTTGAATTAAAGCTGAAAGTCTATACTTCAATCACATCTTGATTACTTTGTTTCAAATCCATTGTGATGGTGTACATAGCCAAAAGTATGAAAATTGTGTCACTGTCCAAATACTGTACTTATGGACCTGACTGTATGTGTGAATTAAACATGTATGAGAATGTGGGTTGTTTTGTCAGTCCTCATTGTCTGTATTAGTTGCTGTATAACATAGGGGACTAGAGTCTCTGATTTTTCTATTTTTTACTGTAGTTTTTCATCCAATTTTTTATGGTCCTATTTATTGCATGAAAAATTGATCAGAAAAGATGTGATCAGCAAATTAGGACACTTTTCCCCCTGTGGCTGCTGCCAAACTGCACACAGGGGAGATGTTATCACTAATGATCTTTTCAGGGGGCTTAGGTTAGATTGTGCTACTAAGAGTGTAATTTATCAGTTTCTTTGTCTACCTGCTGAAGAAATTGGTCATTTAATTTAGACTGCCTGCACCACACATTCTGTGGTCACATATATTTTTTTTTTTTGGAAGAGGACAGTAAGGTGTTATCTGGAGTTAGAAATGATCAAACTGTGGCACAGCAGTGGAGATTTAACATAAAATAATATAGGAGGAAAATTGTCGTGATTTTTCAACTTACCATAGTCACACTCAACTAACTTATTTAGATACATTATCTCTAATTTATATTCATGTTATGGGGATATGGCATAAATATACTCTTTTTTTTACTTTTTCTGCTTATGCACGGTCTTGGCTGATTCTTGTGAGTAATGGTGCACATTCAGAGAGTGTATAAGAAAACGTCCTCAAGGGAAAAACTAAAAAATACATATTTCCCAGTAAATCTGACCCTATAATTCTATATTTAATAAACTAAATCATAAACTATTTTACAATAAACTAAAGAAATACATTTGATATAAACAATTAAAAATACTAAGAAACAAATTCAGGGCAAGTAACAAGGAAAGCAGGTGTAAAAATGTGGCATTTGCAATCATGATGGAGTCAGAGACTACTTCTCTACCTGTAGTTCACAAGAAGTCATATGTTTTAATCACTGTTTTAAAAAGAATGTAGTTTAACAAATTTTCTGGTTAAAAATTCATTGTCTCAGATTGAATACTACTTACCAAAATTTCCAGGACTATGCAAAATTTAGCATACAATGACTTTTGACTTTCTCACTAAATAATTAAAAAAAAAAATGTTGGTTGTGGATAGGGATATCCTTCTTTTGAAATATTTTTTCATATTTATCATACAAATATATGAATTTCTTTACCTTGAGATAGTTTCCATAATTTCATATTCTAACTCAAATAATTTTTGCATGCATTTTCATTTGCTGTTTATCAGAATATATAGTGCAGTATTATGATGTGATACCTGCTTTATGATCTTTAATAGAATATGATATAGGTACTTTTAAATATTCCTGTCAATGTTATTCATATATTTCATGTTTAGTAAATTAATAATTAGCAACCACTTTCTTTTTGTATTAGCCAAGAATATTATTTGTCAGAAACTTTGACAATGGATAAAAAAAATAAGTGTAGTTAAAAAGAAAGAGCCCCTTAACAAGAACAAGGTGCTTATTAGAACCCACCATGTAGTGTAAATAGTATAAATTACAGTGGATTCAGAAATTGTTCAGACCCTTCACTTTCTGCACACTTTGTGTTGAAAATGATATCCTAAATGGATAAATTTGACAGTTTTGCCCATTAATCTACACACAATAACTCATACTGACAAAGTGAAAACACTTTTTCTGAAAGGTTTGAAAATTTATTAAAAATCATAAACTGAATTTTTTTATTCATATAGGTATTCAGATCTTTAACCTTAGTACCTTTCAGAAGCCCCTTTATCAGCAATTACAACTTTGAGTCTACCTGGGTAAGACTCTACAAGCTTTGCTTAGATATGGGCAGTTTATCTCATTTTTCTAGGCAAATCATCTCAAACTCCATTAGACTGGACGACAGGAGTCTATAAATTGATATCTTTAGGTCTCTCCTCAGATTTTCTATGGGGTGTTTAAATCTGGGCTTTGGTTGGGCACTCAAGGGCAGTTAGAAACTTGTACCAAAGATACTTCAGCGTTGTCTTGGCTGTATTGCTTTAGGTCTTTCCTGAAAGGTAAACCACCACCCCAGTCTAAGGCTGCATGCATTGTGGAACATGTTTTCCTCAAGAACCTCTCTGTATTTAGCCACATTAATCAATCCCTCAACTCTGATCAATCTTTCTATCCCTGTTTTTTAGAAGCATGCACATTGCATGATCCTGCCACCAACATGCTACATTGTAAAGAGAGTATTATTGCCAAACATAATGCTTGAAGTTCTTCCTAAAGTGCTCAGTTTTTGTCTCATCAGACCAGCAGTCCTTTTTCTCGTTTCTTCAGAGTCTTTTAAATGCTGTTTGGCAAACTCCACATAGGCTGTCATATGCCTTTTACTCAAAAGTGTCATACGTCTACCATAAATGCGAGATTGATGAAGTGTTGCTGACATGATCACCCTTCCGACTGGTTCTCCCATCTTCTGACAATTGAGTTCTTGGTCACCTCCCTGACCAAGGCCCTTGTTGCCCAATTACTCAGTTTGGCTGGAATAGTCTTCCTGGTTCCAACCGTCTTTGATTTCAGAATTACTGAAGCCACTGTGCTCCTGGGATCATGCAAAGCTTTAGAAATGGTTTTATGCCATTCCCTGATCTATGCCTCACCACAATCTAATCACAGAAAGCTGCAGAGAGTTCCTTAGACTTTGTGGATCAGTTTTTGTCCTGACATGCACTATAAATTGTGGGACCTTATATACACAGGTCTGTCCCTTTCTAAACTATCTTCAGTCAATTCAGTTGCCACAGGTTGACTCCAATCAAGTTCTAGACACATCTCAAGGATACTTAAATCAATCAGGATGTACCTGACCACAATTTGAAGTGACAGAGTCAAGGGCCTGGATACTGATATAAATGAGAGATTTCAGTTTTTAATATTTAATAAATTTGCAAACTTTTCTTAACACATTTTTTCACTTTGTCACTATATGTTATTGAGTGTAGATTGATGGGCAAAAATAAATCTTCAGCACATTAGTCTACAGAAAATGAAAGTCTGAATACTTTTCTGAATCTATTTTATTTGCCAAAACCAAATTATGGAAATAAATCGATGTACTTTACAAATTGAAGTTGGAAGCAATAAAGAATTGAATAAATGTGTGGAAAGTAGCAAAAATGTGCACTTTTTCTAAACTAAATAAGAAACCATTGCAATAATTTGAAGCAAAATTTTTATTTTCACAAAAATGCTCCCTAACAATATATGCCTTCAATAATATAACAAGAAAAAATGTCAAGAAATAATAGTAAAGTCTTGACCATTGGCTTTGTTGTACTCTGGAGACTGTAGGTTTTCCTTCTATTTCTCTTGTATAGTGTTTTGCTGCCATGCAATATGAAAGAAAGGCAACCTTTTCTGTTTTCTCATTTCAAAAATATTTGCCATATAACTGACCTTGATAACTTTACTCTCACTCATATAATATATAGAAAATTGTTCTTGTTAAGAGGCATTTAGGTCAGCAATAATGTGAAAACTTAATTTCCAGGTTTGAAAAATTTAGTTTGAACTCTTTCATCATGCTACATTTTCTTTACCCAGTGTGAATTTCCTACCTTTTAACATACTCTTATTCAGTTTAAAGTCCAAATTATTCCCATCAGTCTTCAGCCCAAAGGTCATTCCAGTCTGAAATCCACAGTTATGTAAACTTATGAAAGTCTATAAGATAATTACTGAATAATTGTAGCATAAGTACACACAAAGTAAAGTCTTGCATGAAACAATAAACCTTGTGTTTTTGATTAAATTGTTCCAAACACTCAAGAATTGAAATGAATCAGATATAAATACATATTGCTCTCTTTTAATTTTGTAGATTAGTTTTAGTGATGGTATAGCACTGGCAGCTAGAGGAAGGTTTAACCTGATGGCCTCCTATCCAAAAGGGAAAATGATTTGGGGGTTTTAATAATAATAATAATTCTGGGGATTTACGACAACCTTTGGGGATGACTCCTACTGTTTCAGGCTGTGGCAGGGAAGGGGAAGGGTTGTATGGTGCTGATTTTTGTCAATTGGTGCCCCACTTGTCAAACAAATAATTTAATTGTGAAGGCAGGCCCTGATGGGTAGCATCAACTTTGCTTATGTTTTGTTCTTTTCTGTTTTGAATTCTTCCTTCTTGTAATCCTTTCTGATGTCTTTTGAAATAAAACAGATCAATGCTTAAGTGGGTTGCTACAGAATGGAATGATTCTCCAGCCAATGTCCTGGCCCCACTGCAAAGCATGTAAAAAGAGATCAGCAGTGGCCCCTTATACATTTTTTCTGTTAAACAATGCTGCAAAACATTCAGAACACATATTGATGAATAACAATAGCCGTTCACTGATCTGAGTACTGGGAGCAGCAGCCATTCTCTTTGATCAACATAATTTATATATATATAAAGGAGAGTTGGGATCCATGTGACTGTGTTTGTGTGTTTATGGAGGGACGAGGAGTTAAGGCGGGTGTTGGAGTCACATGATCATCTCCCCTCCCATTCACCTCATTTCATTCACTTCATTTCACTCCGAGCGGAGCTCCGCGAGTCACGTGATCATCTCCCCTCCAATTCACCTCATTTCATTCACTTCATTTCGCTCCGAGCTGAGCTCCGCAGCTGACGCGGTCTTGCCGTCCTTTCTCCTTTACTGATTTACTGTTTAGTAGACGCAGTACTTACTGAATAGTATTTTTTCCTTTAGTGTTTCTACTTAGTGTTTCTTAGTGTTTAGTAGACGCGGTGTGCTGGTGTTCCCGGCGGTGTTGCGGTTTTTGTTACTTTCTACTTCATTTTTGTACTTTAGTGTTTTATAATAAATAATAATAATTCATTACATTTATATAGCGCTTTCTCAGTACTCAAAGCGCTAAAATAGTGAGTGATACTTAGCTGATAGCAGTGTAGAAGCAGCACAGCACAATGGCAACGGTAGGACAGGCGGGTGTGGTAGCGTAGGTGAGCGGCGATAGCAAGCAGCAGAAAGCACAGCAGGAGGAGGAAGCAGGATTTGGATGTTCCAATACACAGCCATAAACGCTTGGTGATTTCAGGCGTGATTGCCCCGGAGCCATAAGCCATAAACCAGGTTAGTATGAACATCAGATCAGTTCCCGGTCGTAGGGTACTGTAAGATGAAACGGGAGCAGATCAGCATAGCGAATATAATCACGGAGACAGATCATCCGAGGTGCTAGATCGCCAGGTACAAAGAAATGTTCGTAGGTGTCGTCCCGTGATCCACAGACTCAGCTGTCCCTAGTAAAGTGGAGTCCATAAAATCTGTAAATATTAAGCCAAATCCATGCAATTCGAGTCAGCTGTATCCACGAACTATATGTACAATAAACGAAATAAAACAAGCGTAAGAAAGTGCAGAATTAAGGCGAATTTTGCGAAAAGTGTTGTTAACAGGGAGGAGCGGCAACAACAAGCGTGCGCCAGCGTCCCCTCACCTGCTATAATGAAGCAGTTATAATAAAGAAGTTTAGTAGACTTTTACTTTATCTCATTTAGTGTTCTTCCCGGCGGTGTTGCCGTTTTTCAGTGTTAGTGTCTACTTAGTGTTTGTGTTTAGTGTTATGGAAGGAGTGATCTTACCACTGTCAGATTTTGCAATGAATGAGTTGGTAAATAATGATTATTTATCAACAGATCACATATTTTAGCTGCGCATAAAATTTTCGAACCTCAAAACGTTTTGCTAATGTGGACTCCTGACATACCTATAATGCCCATTCCACAAAATGCAAAACATATTCAAATATTACCTTCTGCAGCTACTGAACGAGTGACTCACTGGGTGTGTACCTATTATGATGGTGCTGTAATTCATGTCTATGACAGTTTAAACGCTGATAAAAAATTCAACCTCACCGAAGAGCAGCTTCATTTCCTTCATGCTTTGTTTCCTTACAAACCTCCCATAGTTTATGAAGATGCACAGCAACAATTAAATCATACAGATTCTGGTGTATTCTCAATTGCATTTGCTGTGTGTATTTCTTTAGTTATTGACCCAAGTGATCAAGTTTTTACTATTTCTTCAATGCGAAATCACTTACAAATAATTTTTGTTACTCGACAATTGCTTCCATTCCCTGTCGAAAGTAGCCGACGGGTGACACCAGTTAGAAGTATTCAGTGCATTCAAAGACCTGTACGAAGTACGGCCACTAACACAGTCACTCATAAAAGGGTAGATGACTCGGTGCAGGAAATGGATATTGAAACTACCTTGGAAGACATGCAATCAACGAGGCGATTAAACGGATCTCAAGAGACGTGTTCTAGGTTGGAAAAAAAGCACTCGGCTGCCAAAACCATATATATATATATATATATATATATATATATATATATACAGTGCATCCGGAAAGTATTCACAGCGCATCACTTTTTACACATTTTGCGATGTTACAGCCTTATTCCAAAATGGATTAAATTCATTTTTATCCACAGAATTCTATACGCAACACCCCATAATGACAACGTGAAAAAAGTTTACTTGAGATTTTTGCAAATTTATTAAAAATAAAAAAGTTGAGAAAGCACATGTACATAAGTATTCACAGCCTTTGCCATTAAGCTCGAAATTGAGCTCAGGTGTATCCTGTTTCCCCTGATCATCCTTGAGATGTTTCTGCAGCTTAATTGGAGTCCACCTGTGGTAAATTCAGTCGGTTGGACATGATTTGGAAAGGCACACACCTGTCTATACTGTATAAGGTCCCACAGTTGACAGTTCGTGTCAGAGCACAAACCAAGCATGAAGTCAAAGGAATTGTCTGTAGATCTCCGAGACAGGATTGTCTCGAGGCACAAATCTGGGGAATGTTACAGAAAAATTTCTGCTCCTTTGAAGGTCCCAATGAGCACAGTGGCCTCCATCATCCGTAAGTGGAAGAAGTTCGAAACCACCAGGACTCTTCCTAGAGCTGGCCGGCCATCTAAACTGAGCGATCGGGGGAGAAGGGCTTTAGTCAGGGAGGTGACCAAGAACCCGATGGTCACTCTGTCAGAGCTCTAGAGGTCCTCTGTGGAGAGAGAAGAACCTTCCAGAAGGACAACCATCTCTGCAGCAATCCACCAATCAGGCCTGTATGGTAGAGTGGCCAGACGGAAGCCACTCCTTAGTAAAAGGCACATGGCAGCCCACCTGGAGATTTGCCAAAAGGCACCTGAAGGACTCTCAGACCATGAGAAAGAGAATTCTCTGGTCTGATGAGACAAAGATTGAACTCTTTGGTGTGAATGCCAGGCATCACATTTGGAGGAAACCTGGCACCATCCCTACAGTGAAGCATGGTGGTGGCAGCATCATGCTGTGGGGATGTTTTTCAGCAGCAGGAACTGAGAGACTAGTCAGGATAAGGGAAAGATGACAGCAGCAATGTACAGAGACATCCTGGATGAAAACCTGCTCCAGAGCGCTCTTGACCTCAGACTGGGGCGATGGTTCATCTTTCAGCAGGAAAACGACCCTAAGCACACAGCCAAGATATCAAAGAAGTGGCTTCAGGACAACTCTGTGAATGTCCTTGAGTGGCCCAGCCAGAGCCCAGACTTGAATCCGATTGAACATCTCTGGAGAGATCTTAAAATGGCTGTGCACCGACGCTTCCCATCCAACCTGATGGAGCTTGAGAGGTGCTGCAAAGAGGAACTGGCAAAACTGGCCAAGGATAGGTGTGCCAAGCTTGTGGCATCATATTCAAAAAGACTTGAGGCTGTAATTGCTGTCAAAGGTGCATCGACAAAGTATTGAGCAAAGGCTGTGAATACTTTTGTACATGTGATTTCTCAGTTTTTTTATTTTTAATAAATTTGCAAAAACCTCAAGTAAACTTTTTTCATGTTGTCATTATGGGGTGTTGTGTGCAGAATTCTGAGGAAAAAAATGAATTTAATCCATTTTGGAATAAGGCTGTAACATAACAAAATGTGGAAAAAGTGATGCACTGTGAATACTTTCCGGATGCACTGTATATATATACAGTAATCCCTCGCTATATCGCACTTCGCCTTTCGCGGCTTCACTCCATCGCGGATTTTATACGTAAGCATATTTAAATATATATCGCGGATTTTTCGCTGCTTCACGGGTTTCTGCAGACAATGGGTCTTTTAATTTCTGGTACATGCTTCCTCAGTTGGTTTGCCCAGTTGATTTCATACAAGGGTCGCTATTGGCAGATGGCTGAGAAGCTACCCAGCTTACTTTTCTCTTTCTCTTGCGCTGACTTTCTGTGATCCTGACGTAGGGGGATTGAGCAGGGGGGCTGTTCGCACACCTAAACGATACGGACGCTCGTCTAAAAATGCTGAAAGATTATCTTCACGTTGCTATCTTTTGTGCAGCTGCACGGTGCTTCGCATACTTAAAAGCTTGAAGGGCACGTATTGATTTTTGCTTGAAAAACAAACTCTGTCTCCCTCTCTCTCTCTCTCTTTGTCTGCTCCTGATGGAGGGGGTGTGAGCTGCCGCCTTCAACAGCTTTGTGCCGCGGTGCTTCGCATACTTAAGCCAAACAGCCCTATTGATTTGTTTGCCAGAGATTGTTTTCTCTATCTATGTGACATTCTGTGCTCCTGACACGCACTCCTTTGAAAAGGAAGATATGTTTGCATTCTTTTAATTGTGAGACGGAACTGTCATCTCTGTCTTGTCATGGAGCACAGTTTAAACTTTTGAAAAAGAGACAAATGTTTGTTTGCAGTGTTTGAATAACGTTCCTGTCTCTCTACAACCTCCTGTGTTTCTGTGCAAATCTGTGACCCAAGCATGACAGTATAAAAATAACCATATACAGTAAACATATGGTTTCTACTTTGCGGATTTTCTTATTTCGCGGGTGGCTCTGGAACGCAACCCCTGCGATGGAGGAGGGATTACTGTACTAGCAAAATACCTGCGCTTCGCAGCGGAGAAGTAGTGTGTTAAAGAGGTTATGTAACCATATATATACATAAACATATATACATATATATACATATCTACATATACACATATCTACATATACATATATATACATATACAAATTTACATATCTACATATATATATATATATACATATAAATATAGACATACATATATACATACATACATACATTCACATATATATATATATATATATATGGTTGAAATAGTTTTACTGTCAAATAAATGCAAAGAGTACGCGACACGTGTTTCGCCCTCGTTCTGGGCTCATCAGGCATACACACTCCACTGCACTCCCTCTCGGGAATCGAACCTCAGACGTCAGCGCCAGAGGCGATGCCCCTAACGTTGCGCCACGGCGTGTGGTTCGTTTATTTGACAGCATGTAGATCGGGGTAATTACATTCACGGCATTCGTAGTCTTGTGTCACAATCTGATTGTATGGGTGGTTACCTACCAGGTAACGCTTGTGGTTGGCCAGCAATCTGCTAACATCTATGATCTGCTCCTCACAAACTGAGGGCACCGTGGCGGATGTTAGCAGATTGCTGGCCAACCACAAGCGTTACCTGGTAGGTAACCACCCATACAATCAGATTGTGACACAGACTACGAATGCCGTGAATATATATACATATATATACTGTATATATACATATCTACTTATTGACTCCTGTATTTAGGATATAGTGGGTTGGATAATGGATGGATGGACATCTGTATGCATAGCCCTATTTGCCCGTTTTCGTTTTTTTTTCTTTCTTCAGTAATATTTCAGTAAACCCGGAGCTTGTCAGTTCAAATCCTGGTACTGACACCACTGGGTGACCCTGAGGAAGTCACTTCACCTGTCTGTGCTGCAAAAAACAAAAGTAATGTAACAAATTGTACCTCAGATGTTGCAAGTTGCTGGAATAAAGGCATAAGTAAAATAGATAAATATGTATTATACACATAGGAACTATTAATTTATTTTCAGTTAAGTCATCTGCAGCAAACCTTTATAAATGAGGGTTTCTCCTTTTTAGATAGTGCAAACTGTTTCTTTTTCATTGACGTTTTCTCTTGGAGAGCTTTTTTTCATTTCATTGAAAATTAAAGCAGCAGCTGCCAAAATATGTAGCTTTCTTATTAATTTTTCAACATTGTGTAAAATAAATTTATAAAGTAACATAAAAGGTTTAAATACTGGTTATCCTTTTACACTAAAATATTACTAAAGAGATACAAAAAAAGTAAAATGCATATGTTATTTTTCTTTAAGGAGATTAAATATTACTGAAGAAAGAAAAAAAAAACTAAAAATACTGTGTAAGCATACATATTAACACATGTGCAATTAAACGTGTGCATTTACGGGGTGATTTCTCAGGCTTAAAAGCTCGCCTTTTATTAAAAAGGTAAATGCAAACTGTTTTCATTCTGAAGGGCACAAACCACGTTAGATTTCAGACGTTAAACGCGCAAAAATGTCGGTACACCAGATAAATAAGCGCAACATATTATCAGTTGTATTGTATGCTTACAATACATATAGAAATGTGTTAATCGTTAACTAATATTATGGGATGGCGTTTTTCAACTCGCGCCTTGATTTAAACGATTGCATTTCTTGGTGGGTTTGCGTAGCTTATTGTCAATATCTTTACACGTCTTTTTAAGACTTAATTTAAAAAGGTTTTCTTTTCTTCTTAATTAAAATTTAAAAGCAATACTTCACCGCTGCGAAGCCCGTCTAGCGCTAACGTCTGAGGTTCGATTACCATAAGCGAGTGCAGTGAGTGTGTACGCCTGATGAGCCAAGAATAAGGGGGAAAGACGTGTCGCGTACTCTTTGCATTATTTGACAGTAAACTATTTTCAACCATTCTATGATCTGCTTCTCACAACTGAAGGCACCGTGGCTGATGTTACCTCACTTGCTGGCCAACCATAAGCGTTACCTGGTAGGTAACCAGCCACTCACTTCACTCCCTTACGGGAATCGAACCTTGGACGTCAGCGCTACAGGCGAAGCCCCTAAAATTGCGCCACGGCGTGTGGTTCGTTTATTTGAGAACATGTAGATCGGGGTAATTACATTCACAGCATTCGTAGTCTGATTCACAATCTGATTGTATGGGTGGTTACCTACCAGGTAACGCTTATAGTTGGCCAGCAAGTCAGCTCGAAGTGATCACTCGAGTGAAGGCAGCTTCACAAAAAAACAGATCCTTAACGAACTGTTATTAGTATATTTTCCCTCAATTTAAAAAGGTTTTCTTTTCTTCTTAATAAAAATTTAAAAGCGATACTTCGCCGGTGCGAAGCGCGTGGATTTGACCGACTGACACATACAGACATATTCATGAGTGCAGGTACTTCGGAAAGAAAGCACCGTGTAAACCTAAAGTTTAAATTAAGTTCATAGACCTACAAAAGGTTGCCATTGATTTGAGGCAAGATTGCTTTTCTCCTGTACAACTAAACGTTGCATTCTCAAGAGTGTGCTTGCACGGCTTCGGATATAGATATATATATATGTATGTATGTCTATATATATATATGTAAGCTTATGAGTACTGCCTTACTTCTCTTTAAGAAAGGAAGATGTAATGATACTTGATTTAAACAACAGATCATAGAATGGTTGAAAATAGTTTACTGTCAAATAATGCAAAGAGTATGCGACACATCTTTCCCCCTTATTCTTGGCTCATCAGGCGTACACACTCACTGCACTCGCTTACGGTAATCGAACCTCGGATGTCAGCGCTAGAGGGGCTTCGCAGCGGTGAAGTATTGCTTTTAAATTTTAATTAAGAAGAAAAAGAAAACCTTTTTAAATTAAGTCTTAAAAAGAGGTGTAAAGATATTGACAATAAGCTACGCAAACCCACCAAGAAATGCAATCGTTTAAATCAAGGCGCGAGTCGAAAAACACCATCCCATAATATTAGTTAACGATTAACACATTTCTATATGTATTGTAAGCATACAATACAACTGATAATATGTTGCGCTTATTTATCTGGTGTACCGCCATTTTGCGCGTTTAACGTCTGAAATCTAACGTGGTTTGTGCCCTTCAGAATGAAAACAGTTTGCATTTACCTTTTTAATAAAAGGCGAGCTTTTAAGCCTGAGAAATCACCCTGTAAATGCACACGTTTAATTGCACATGTGTTAATATGTATGCTTACACAGTATTAAAAGACACTCAAAAATTAACGTCATTTACCTTCGTTCCCGCGTTTGACTCGTGCTGTAAATCTCTTCCTTGTTTTTAGTTCACGTGATTACGTAGGAGGCGTGATGACGCGATACGTGACTCCGCCTCCTCCATTAGAGTATATGGACAAAAAACAGGTTCCAGTTATGACCATTACGCATAGAATTTCGAAATGAAACCTGACTAACTTTTGTAAGTAAGCTGTAAGGAATGAGCCTGCCAAATTTCAGCCTTCCACCTACACGGGAAGTTGGAGAATTAGTGATGAGTGAGTCAGTCAATCAGTCAGTTAGTCAGTCAGTCAATGAGTCAGTGAGGGCTTTGCCTTTTACTAATTAGTATAGATATATATATATATATATACACACATATATATATATACACACACACACATATATATATACATATACATATACATATATATATATATATATATACATACATATATACATACTCATATATATATATATACTAGCAAAATACCCACGCTTCGCAGCTAAGAAGTAGTGTGTTAAAGAGGTTATGTAAACATATATATACATATACATATTTACATATACACATATCTACATATACATATATATACATATACAAATTTACACATCTACATATATATATACATATGTACATATATATACATATAAATATATACATATCTACATATATATATATACACATATATATATACATATGCACATATATATATATATATATAAATATAGACATACATATATACATACATACATACATTCATATATATACTGTATATATAGCAAAATACCCGCGCTTCGCAGCAGAGAAGTAGTGTGTTAAAGAGGTTATGTAAACATATATATACATATACATATATACATATATACACATATCTACATATACATATATATACATATATATATATACACATATCAACATATATATACATATATATATATATATATATATATATATATATATATATATATATATATATACACATATCAATATATATATACACATACATATACACATATACATAAACACACACATATACATCCATCCATCCATCCATCCTCTTCATATACAGTATACATATATACATACATACATAGTGCGTTGTAACACGGGCTGTGATTGTTACATGGGAGGGAGACGACAAATCACAGCTTCCCGCTTTCTAATCGGGCCTGTGATTGGTGCTTTGACTGATGCCTAGATCCCACAGTATGTCCCCTTAGAAGAGGCGTTAGGCAAGTGTAATTGAATAGTGGTGCTGCAAGTTTAGCTTTACACCTGTTTTTAAGGCTTATTGACTGAAAGGGGCTTTCATGAAAAAACTTAGGGCTTTGCTACAGGATACACCCTCCACAAGTTAAGGAAGTAAAAATAAAGGTATATATTTCTGTTTTATTTAAACCTTTTAAGTTTGTATGCGGGCGGCATGGTGGCGCAGTGAAAGGTGCCAGTTAGGAGACCCGGGTTCGCTTCCCTGCGTGGAGTTTGAATGTTCTCCCCCGTGTCTGTCTGGGTTTCCTCCGGGTACTCCGGTTTCCTCCCACAGTCCAAAGACATGCAGGTTAGGTGCATTGGCGATTCTAAATTGTCCCTGGTGTGTGGGTGTGTGCGCCCTGCAGTGGGCTGGCACCTTGCCCGGGGTTTGTTTCCTGCCTTGTGCCCTGTGTTGGCAGGGATTGGCTCCTGTATTTAGGTTATAGCGGGTTGGATAATGGATGGATGGACATCTGTATGCATAGCCCTATTTGCCCGTTTTCGTTTTTTTTCTTTCTTCAGTAATATTTCAGTAAACCCGGAGCTTGTCAGTTCAAATCCTGGTACTGACACCACTGTGTGACCCTGAGGAAGTCACTTCACCTGCCTGTGCTGCAAAAAACAAAAGTAATGTAACAAATTGTACCTCAGATGTTGCAAGTTGCTGGGATAAAGGCATAAGTAAAATAGATAAATATGTATTATACACATAGGAACTATTAATTTATTTTCAGTTAAGTCATCTGCAGCAAACCTTTATAAATGAGGGTTTCTCCTTTTTAGATAGTGCAAACTGTTTCTTCTTCATTGACATTTTCTCTTGGAGAGCTTTTTTCATTTCATTGAAAATTAAAGCAGCAGCTGCCAAAATATGTAGATTTCTTATTAATTTTTCAACATTGTGTAAAATAAATTTATAAAGTAACATAAAAGGTTTAAATACTGGTTATCCTTTTACACTAAAATATTACTAAAGAGATACAAAAAAAGTAAAATGCATATGTTATTTTTCTTTAAGGAGATTAAATATTACTGAAGAAAGAAAAAAAAAACTAAAACAGCCAAATGGGGCTATGCATACGAACTTAAAAGGTTTATATAAAACAGAAATATATACTTTCATTTTTACTTGCTTAACTTGTTGAGGGTGTATCCTGTAGCAAAGCCCTATTGACAAAAAGCTACGCAAACCCAGCAAGACATGGAATCGTTTAAATCAAGTATCATTACATCTTCCTTTCTTAAAGAGAAGTAAGGCAGTACTTATAAGCTTACATATATATATAGACATACATACATCTATAATAATAAAAGGCAAAGCCCTCACTGACTGATTCACTCACTGACTGACTGACTCACTCATCACTAATTGTCCAACTTCCTGTGTAGGTGGAAGGCTGAAATTTGGCAGGCTCATTCCTTACAGCTTACTTACAAAAGTTAGGCAGGTTTCATTTCGAAATTATACCCGTAATGGTCATAACTGGAACCTCTTTTTTGTCCATATACTGTAATGGAAGGCAGCAAGGTGGCCGTAGGAGACAGAGTTGCATGTCGCGTCATCACGCCTCCCACGTAATCACGTGAACTGACTGTGAACTCAGTACGTAGAAAAGAAGGAGGAGCCCCAAAGAGCGCTGAAGAAAACATTCATTACACAATTGACAAGGCAGCGAAACAATAAGAAGCGAGTGAGTGACGCATACAAGCATCTTCATAAGACACGAGGTATAAAAAGGTAACCACCCATACAATCAGATTGTGAATCAGACTACGAATGCCTGCAATGTAATTACCCCGATCTACATGCTGTCAAATGAACGAACCACACGCCGTGGCACAACGTTAGGGGCTTCGCCTCTACGTCCAAGGATCGATTCCCGTAAGGGAGTGCAGTGAGTGTGTACGCCTGATGAGCCCACAATTACGGCGAAACACGTGTCGCATACTATGCATCTTCAAAGCACGGTGTAAACAGTAAGTTTAAATTGAGTTTATAGAAACGCTCCCGCTGCCATTTGCAATACCATATTAGATGACTTTGTAACAGAGTTAAAATTGTTGGAGCGATAAATTTTTAACTGCCGGGTCATGTCACGTGTTCTTGGGTAGGTACACCAAAAAATGTATACATTTATGCATGTAATGGGCAAACAAAAAATGTACTATACCCGAAAGCACTACAGTAGTACTCAATGTATCTTTACTTCTTAAATGTTAATGTTTTACTGTTTAATAATTTATACGTTTCTTATATGTTGTTCAGATTCTTTTATCAAAATACCTGTAACAGCACACTGCACGATAACGTGGAGTGAATACACTTGACATGACCATTCATAGTATTTATCCTCTTTCTCTGTACGTTTACCATTCGTTTGCTCAGAGGTTGATGCGCTTGCTGCTTAATGAGCAGCTCTTCACCCTAGCATCCCGCTGCTTCTCTTCTTTCGTCGGCATCTTTTCCCGTTAAAACTGATTTTTTTTAAAACTTAGTATGTTTTCTTTAATTTTTCAGTTAAGCTGGCACTTAAGTCTTCAATCTGCCTCAAGAATGATTAGCGAAGGTGGTAGACAATGAAAACGGCAGCCGTACGCATCCGCCACGCACGCACTGGTGCGCGCAGCTGTGAGTTGATTCTACAATAAAATAAAATAAAGATAAAAAGAGTAATAACTTGCAGCACCGCTATTCAATTACACTTGCCTAACGCCTCTCCTAAGGGGAAATACTGTGGGATCTGGGCATCCGTCAAAGCAGCAATCACAAGCCCGATTAGAAAGCGGGAAGCTGTGATTTGTCGTCTCCCTCCCATGTAACAATCACAGCCTGTGTTGCAACGCACTATGTATGTATATAACTCAAAGACACATGATATTCTATATGGTGTTCCACAAGGCTCTATCCTGGGTCCGCTGCTCTTCTCAATCTACATGCTTCCATTAGGTCAGATTATCTCGGGACATAACGTGAGCTACCACAGCTATGCTGATGACACACAGCTGTATTTATCAATAGCACCTGATGACCCCAAATCTCTTGATTCGCTAACACAATGTCTAACCTGTATCTCAGAATGGATGAATAGTAACTTTCTCAAATTAAATAAAGAAAAAACCGAAATCTTAGTGATTGGCAATAATGGATACAATGAGGCTATTAGAAATAAACTGGATGCATTAGGATTAAAAGTCAAATCGGAGGTAAAAAGCTTAGGGGTAACCGTTGATTGTAATCTGAATTTTAAATCGCATATTAATAAAATCATTAGGACAGCATTTTTTCACCTAAGGAACATAGCAAAAGTTAGACCTCTTATATCATCGAAAGATGCAGAGAAATTAGTTCATGCGTTTGTCTTTAGTCGGCTAGATTACTGTAATGCACTCCTCTCAGGACTACCCAAAAAAGACATCAATCGTTTGCAGTTAGTGCAGAATGCAGCTGCTAGAATCCTTACCAGGAAAAGAAAATCCGAACACATTTCTCCAGTTTTGATGTCACTACACTGGTTACCTGTGTCATTCAGAATTGACTTTAAAATTCTGCTTATGGTTTATAAAGCTTTAAATAATCTCGCCCCGTCTTATATATCGGAATGTCTGACACCTTATATTCCAAATCGCAACCTCAGATCCTCAACTGAGTGTCTCCTTAGAATTCCAAGAGCAAAACTTAAAAGAAGTGGTGAGGCGGCCTTCTGCTGTTATGCACCTAAAATCTGGAATAGCCTGCCAGTAGGAATTCGCCAGGCTAATACAGTGGAGCACTTTAAAAAACTACTGAAAACACATTACTTTAACATGGCCTTCTCATAACTTCACTGTAATTTAATCCTGACACTCTGTATATCCAATTCATTATAATAACTATTCATTCAAAATTTGTACTAACCCCTACTCTCTCTTCTGTTTCCTTTTCCGGTGTCCTATTGGTGGTGGCTTGTGCCACCACCATCTACCCAAAGCACCATGATGTTCCAACAATGATGGATGGATTAAAAGCCAGAAGTCTGTATAACCATCAGCATCAAGTGACTCCGTGCGAACAATAACTACAAAGAGGACTATTTCATTTATGTTAGGTAGAATGCCCAAAGGGGACTGGGCGGTCTCGTGGCCTGGAACCCCTACAGATTTTATTTTTTTCTCCAGCCTTCTGGAGTTTTTTTTTGTTTTTTCTGTCCACCCTGGCCATCGGACCTTACTCCTTTTTATGTTAACTAAGGTTGTCTTATTTTAATTTCTTATTTGTCTTTTATTCTTCTTTTCTTCATTTTGTAAAGCACTTTGAGCTACTTTTTGTATGAAAATGTGCTATATAAATAAATGTTGTTGTTGTTGTTGTTGTATATGTATATATGTGTATGTGTGTGTATATGTATGTGTATATATATATATATGTTCATATGTGTGGGAAAGCGAATAGTAGACGTGACGTAGTATATGTGTACCAAATTTCAAGTCAATAGGTGAAACGGTTTGCGAGCTACAGCTGATTTAAAATCCTGGACAGACAAACGAATAGCCACGGTAGCGTATTATAGAAGAACATTTTACTGTTAAATAATTTATATTTATATGCAATGTGCTTCTTATATATTACTTCATATTCTCATATGATAATGATGTTAATGTTGTTTATATTGATTTCTATGTTATTGTAAGTGCTCTTTATTTGTGGAAAAATAAATTTGGCAATTAACAAACTTATTTTATACATACATTTTATTTTTTTCTCTTGCACTCAGTGAGCGAATCCACTGGGTAATCAGCTATATATATATATATATATATATATATATATATATATATATATATTTATATATATATATATATATATATATATATATATATATATATATATATATATATATATATGTAGATATGTATATATATGTGTATATATATGTAGATATGTATATATATATGTGAATATATATATATGTAGATATGTAAATTTGTATATGTATATATATATATGTATATGTGGATGTGTATATGTATATATATGTATATGTAGATATGTGCATATGTATATATGTATATATGTTTATGTATATATATGGTTTCATAACCTCTTTAACACACTACTTCTCCGCTGCGAAGCGCGGGTATTTTGCTATAGATATATATATATATGTATGTATGTCTATATATATATATGTAAGCTTATAAGTACTGCCTTACTTCTCTTTAAGAAAGGAAGATGTAATGATACTTGATTTAAACGATTCCATGTCTTGCTGGGTCTGCGTAGCTTATTGTCAATATCTTTACACCTTTTTTTAAGACTTATTGACTGAAACGGGCTTTCACGAAAAAAGTTAGGGCTTTGCTACAGGATACACCCTCAACAAGTTAAGCAAGTAAAAATAAAAGTATATATTTCTGTTTTATTTAAACCTTTTAAGTTCGTATGCATAGCCCCATTTGGCTGTTTTAGTTTTTTTTTTCTTTCTTCAGTAATATTTAATCTCCTTAAAGAAAAATAACATATGCATTTTACTTTTTTTGTATCTCTTTAGTAATATTTTAGTGTAAAAGGATAACCAGTATTTAAACCTTTTATGTTACTTTATAAATTTATTTAACACAATGTTGAAAAATTAATAAGAAAGCTACATATTTTGGCAGCTGCTGCTTTAATTTTCAATGAAATGAAAAAAGCTCTCCAAGAGAAAATGTCAATGAAGAAGAAACAGTTTGCACTATCTAAAAAGGAGAAACCCTCATTTATAAAGGTTTGCTGCAGATGACTTAACTGAAAATAAATTAATAGTTCCTATGTGTATAATACATATTTATCTATTTTACTTATGCCTTTATTCCAGCAACTTGCAACATCTGAGGTACAATTTGTTACATTACTTTTGTTTTTTGCAGCACAGGCAGGTGAAGTGACTTCCTCAGGGTCACACAGTGGTGTCAGTACCAGGATTTAAACTGACAAGCTCCGGGTTTACTGAAATATTACTGAAGAAAGAAAAAAAACGAAAACGGGCAAATAGGGCTATGCATACAGATGTCCATCCATCCATTATCCAACCCGCTATATCCTAAATACAGGAGCCAATCCCTGCCAACACAGGGCACAAGGCAGGAAACAAACCCCGGGCAAGGTGCCAGCCCACCGCAGGGCGCACACACCCACACACACCCACACACCAGGGACAATTTAGAATCGCCAATGCACCTAACCTGCATGTCTTTGGACTGTGGGAGGAAACCGGAGTACCCGGAGGAAACCCAGACAGACACGGGGAGAACATTCAAACTCCACGCAGGGAAGCGAACCCGGGTCTCCTAACTGGCACCTTTCACTGCGCCACCATGCCGCCCGCATACAAACTTAAAAGGTTTAAATAAAACAGAAATATATACCTTTATTTTTACTTCCTTGACTTGTGGAGGGTGTATCCTGTAGCAAAGCCCTAAGTTTTTTCATGAAAGCCCCTTTCAGTCAATAAGCCTTAAAAACAGGTGTAAAGCTAAACTTGCAGCACCACTATTCAATTACACTTGCCTAACGCCTCTTCTAAGGGGACATACTGTGGGATCTAGGCATCAGTCAAAGCACCAATCACAGGCCCGATTAGAAAGCGGGAAGCTGTGATTTGTCGTCTCCCTCCCATGTAACAATCACAGCCCGTGTTACAACGCACTATGTATGTATGTATATATGTATACTGTATATGTAGAGGAGGGATGGATGGATGGATGTATATGTGTGTGTTTATGTATATGTGTATATGTATGTGTATATATATATATATATTGATATGTATATATATATATATATATATATATTGATATGTGTATATATATATATATATATATATATGTATATACATGTTGATATGTGTATATATATATATGTATATATATGTATATGTAGATATGTGTATATATGTTTATATATGTATATGTATATATATGTTTACATAACCTCTTTAACACACTACTTCTCCGCTGCGAAGCGCGGGTATTTTGCTATATATATATATGTGAATGTATGTATGTATGTATATATGTATGTCTATATTTATATATATATATATGTGCATATATATATATATATATATATATATATATATATATGTGTATATATATATATATATATATATGTAGATATGTATATATTTATATGTATATATATGTACATATGTATATATATATGTAGATGTGTAAATTTGTATATGTATATATATGTATATGTAGATATGTGTATATGTAAATATGTATATGTATATATATGTTTACATAACCTCTTTAACACACTACTTCTCCGCTGCAAAGCGCGGGTATTTTGCTAGTATATGTATATGTAGATATGTGTATATGTAGATATGTATATATATGTATATGTACAGTAATCCCTCCTCCATCGCGGGGGTTGCGTTCCAGAGCCACCCGCGAAATAAGAAAATCCGCAAAGTAGAAACCATATGTTTATATGGTTATTTTTATATATTTTAAGCCCTTATAAACACTCCCACACTATTATAAACATTTCACGCACAATTATACAGCATAAACCCTTTGTATTCTCTTAGATATTAGGTAAGATTCGTTGAAATTATGTATGTAAACACAGTTTACATACAGTAAAAACCTAAATATTATTTTAAAGATATCGAGCGTCTCCAATATCACATATGTTACAGCCATTACGACAGACAGGCCACCAGCAATAAATACGTACAATGCAAGAAAAATTGTATACAGTAAAATGTGTGTACAGTGACACTAAACTATGTACATGTAATAAGTACTGTACGTAAATAATTAATTATGGTTACTCACCAATAATGACACGACGACTTGTCCAATAACGATGAGTTTAATTTTACTGCACAACAAAGGATAGCGTTACAGCTCTTCTAAGGGAGCCTCTTCAGGCGACTGTTTAGTGCCGCCGTTGTTCTTCTTCCAGCACTCTTCAATCCAAATCCCTAAAGCAGATTCCATCCATACTACTGCCTTATCACGTCCACTTGCAACTCGTTTTGCACCCTGGTTAAAGGACACTGCGACCGTAGATCTTATATGCTTTTCCTCCTTTTTTAAATAAAAAGAATCGTGGACTCATTTATGCTGTAATGGTGTCCTGCAGCGGTGTAGCTGTTTCCTTCCTTCAACATATCCAAAACTTTTACATTTTCTGCAATCATTTGCATCGTCTGTTGGCGCTTGGGCACGTTAATGCTGAATGAGTGAGATTAGACTTCCTGGTTAATGCAGCACTCCGTCGCTGAGCCAATCAGCAGCACACAGGAACTTAACTTCGTGCTCTGATTGGGTAGCTTCTCAGCCATCCGCCAATAGCGTCCCTTGTTTGAATTCAAATGCGTCCCTTGTTTGAATTCAAATGGGCAAATCAACTGAGGAAGCACACGTACTGTAGACCGCAGACATCCACGAAGCAGTGAAAAATCCGCGATATATATTCACATATGCTTACATTTAAAATCCGCGATGGAGTGAAGCCACGAAAGACGAAGTGCGATATAGCGAGGGATCACTGTATATATATGTTTACATAACCTCTTTAACACACTACTTCTCCACTGCGAAGCGCGGGTATTTTGCTAGTATATGTATATGTAGATATGTGTATATGTAGATATGTATATATATGTATATGTATATATATGTTTACATAACCTCTTTAACACACTACTTCTCCGCTGCGAAGCGCGGGTATTTTGCTAGTATACTAATAAAAGGCAAAACCCTCACTGACTCACTCATCACTAACTCTCCAACTTCCCGTGTAGGTAGAAGGCTGAAATTTGGCAGGTTCATTCCTTACAGGTTACTTACAAAAGTTAAGCAGGTTTCATTTTGAAATTCTACACGTAACGGTCATAACGGTCGACAACATCCGCCATGTTAAACTTTCTTATTTATGGCCCCATCTTCACGAAATTTGGTAGGCGGCTTCCCTGCACTAACCGAAACTGATGTACGTACTTATTTCGGTGGTATGACACCACTGTTGGCCGCCATATTGAACTTTCCAACGGTCTTTGTTACTTAATGGGCCCATCTTCAAGAAATTTGGTACGCGGGTTCCCAACGCTAACTGAATCCTACTTACGTACATATATACGTCCATAGCCTGCAGCTCGGTCCACACTCTGAATCCTCCAGGCCCTCCTGAGCATAATCTAATTTTGAAGGTTGGGGCACCAATAATGTTACTGAGAAACTTACAGCCACCGAAACTTTGTAACAGCACGAGACTTCAGGTCACATGCCTGCAAAAGAACCTAATTGAGGCAACTATTTTTACTGACGGTGGCTCAGGGGAGAGAGTTTTTATTCCTTGCATCCCCGTTATACCCTCTGATCTCCCATTTCAATTCAAACGCCTCCAATTTCCAGTAAGGTTCTGCTTCGCAATGACAATTAAAAAGTCTCAGGGACAAACCCTACAAAAGGTTGGCATTGATTTGAGGCAAGATTGCTTTTCACATGGCCAACTATACGTTGCATGCTCAAGAGTAAGCTCAGCGCACAGCTTGGTCATATTACAACTGGAGGGGCGAACTGACAATGTGGTATACAAAGAGATCCTTAACAAATAATTATTGGTACATTTTCCCTCAGTTTATTATTTAAAATTTTAAAGCAGTACTTCACTGCTGCGAAGCGCGGGTATTTTGCTAGTCATAGAATAGGTAATTATGTTTTAGATATGTGTTTATTTCATATGAACACGACATCAATAGCTGCTTTAACAGAAGCTCACTTTCTTTAACCTTTTTAGCTAACAGATCTCAGCTAAATGGTTGAGGTCTGAGAAGCTTGTCAAGCAGTTCATTGCAGCTTTTGATTTCCATTGGATTCAACCTTAAGGTTGTATGATAATGCTCCTGTGTTTTGAGAATCTGCCTGCTCATCTAACAGAAGAAAACTATTTGCTTTCTTCCTTAGGCAACAAAGAGGGAAACTTTAGTTGCCTTTTATAAGAACTTTTCTTTTAACAAGTCTTAGTTCAGTTTTAGTTTAGTTCAATTGGTGCTTTGTTGCCCAAATGAAGTGTTTGGTTGCTGCCTTTCTGATTTGAGAAGAGCCCTAGACATTTAAATGGAGCTGGGTATCTGCTTAACTGCTGAACACTTTCGATGGACCTCTTTTTCTTTTGTTACACTTTCTGATGAAGGATTTAAGTAAGGAAGTAAGTAAGAACTGAACTGTCTGGGATATTTCATCAGGGACTGCATGAAGACTGCACGAACCCACCCAGGTTATAAAATAATTTGTATTGTTTATATTTGCTGCTATTGGTTATTAAGGAAATGAAGGACGCATTGTGAATTTCCCTATTGATGGTATAACTGGGTTGAAGTAAAGGAGTGAAAATAATAGTCCCACTCAGCAAGCAGTCTGCCATTAGAGGTCCCTAACATTGAATATGTTGGGTAAAATAAGGACAGTGATACAGAGAAGAGGTTACAGATAACTGTTAGATAGGTAGTTTTGACATTTCTTCCTATCCCCTGTCAAAAAAACAATAGGATCAGTAATTTATCTCACAGAAATGAGGATTTATTTGTAATACTACATGCAGACAGAACCTGAAGTATGTCTGTGTGTCTCGATTCTTGCCTATACCATGAAAATTTTTATAGGGTTTTCTGACCAACCAGGCTACCCACAGAATTACTAGTTCATATTGTGATATGTCCCTATCAAAGTTGAATTACACAAGGCTTAATCTCCAAATTCTGCTGAGTGAACCTTTACAGCTGTCAGTCCCAGATGGATGCAGTTTCTTTTGTTGTTATCAACTGCCATTTCAAAGGTCAGATACCTTCTGCCTGTTATTTCAGCTTCTAACAGGGAATCATTTTATACAGAAATATCTAACAAGTTTAAAAAATAAAGATTGTACTTTTCAACACTTCCACACCCCAGTTAAGAGAAGAACATAAGAGGTTATGTCAGTACCTTTCATGTTGCGTGCATGTCACAGGTGATCTAATAACACAATAAAACAAATAGTACTCTCTTTTTGTACACAGAAGACTCCTGCCCGAGCACCTTTGGGTTTATTTCTATGCTCATGCAGTGACAGCAGAAGATAGCAGACTGGCATGTACAGAACAGATGCACCATGATCTGCTTGTGACAGCTTCTGAGAGGTGGATTTCATCTTCAAGCTGCTGCATGGCTAGCTAAATTATAAGAAATCAAATTGCCGGCAGTTGAATCATGTTTGAAAATATTACTGTTAACAGAAATAAAGTAAAGCAATCAGTGCAAGATCCATTTTCTGATGCAGTCTCTTGAGATGAATGTTAGACTAGGGCAATGTAACTCTACATTTCAGTCTGAAAAAGTATCTCTTAATATTGTGGAGCCAACATGCTTTAGTTTTTATAGTTTCTGGGAGGCTGATTAAATCTTCAAGCTAATTAATACAGAACACAAATGGTTTAGATTTGGTTTTCCATCACCATGAAGTAGTTTATTGGCATTTTCTCAAGAACTCAAGACCTGCTGCATTTATAAAACCATTAAACATCCTTTGGCTTCTTGTTTGCTTTTGCCAGTGGAATAGGTGCCAGACTGTGGTGCTGAAGCTGTATGTATTGTGTGCATCTTTTGCTTAAAGAAAGGTAAATAATGGTTCTTTTTTACTCCCTGTAGATTTGTGATTTTGTCTTTGTCTTGCAGGCCTTTGATGATTTTAGAGAGTTTTTATTGCTATCTTAGTTTTATGTTAGTTTTGGTTTTCTTTTTGTGGTTTGGATATGTCATTACTTTTATTGTTATTTTATTTTTTTTCACATAGCCATTTTGTTTTACATGGACAGCACCATTTTGGAATATTTAGGCTACTTTATTGTTGGCAACATTGTTTCTTATTGCTACTCTGTGAAAGCTGGAAGTCATAACATGTGAGTGTTCAAGATTTTGGATAAGTGTGAATTACCTTGTGACATCAGCTATCTTAAAATCTGCTGAAGGGGTCATGACTTTGTGCTTTGAGTTACATATTGAGCTTTGGCATAATGACTTAATTTGTTTTTCTGTCTTTTGACCTTTTAAGTTATATGATCTAGATTTAGTTCATTACTTTGTCGTTCACATTCCTTTTGTTAATGCTATTTTCCACCTTGACAAAACAGCTTCTTTGTTCCTCACAAAACAGCGCATTGTGGCATGCTAATGAGAAGGAGGGAGTACTAGAGTAGGATTGCTACATGATATATGATCAGTACTGCAACTATTGTTATGTTCATTTAAATATAAAATCCACATTTTTTTTTACATTTCATGTAACGAAAAAACAGGTGGCTCCTTCAATTTAGTTTGTGTTTGAAGAGAGTCATAAAGGATTCTCTTAGTTTAGAGTCAATTGAGGCTCTATTGATTTGTTAATAGTGAAGAAAAGGAAATTAAGTCAACATTTAAGCTGGAAATCTCAAATGTTTTGAGGAAACAGAGTTTGATTTTAACCACAGCTTTACTGAGATTTGTGAAGACAGAAAGGCTGCTTGTGCAAGGCATCAGTGCTGTTTTTAGGTTGCACATTACATAGACAGAAACAGACCCAACAGTCCTGATTTACAACACTAGAAAAGATGACGGCAAAGAATGAAAGAAAAGTACAGCAACTAAAGAAAGTACACCTAATTTTAATTGTAATATGATAATGACATGGTGTATATTTATATGTCAGGGGTCATACACTCGCTAAAATTTTTTTTTTTTATCTTGCAGTCTTTGTTAATTGCTTTATCACTTCAAAGAACAGAAATAGACACAAACAAATATAGGGGAAAAAGGTGACAGATGGAAAAACACTTAGTAGGTAAACAGCACTTAAATTGGTTTAGAGAACAAAATGAGCAAAGGTCGGGTGGAATTTCCTAATTAGCAGGTTGATGCTTTAAAAAAAAAAAAGAAAGAAACCACAGAAGAGTGTGTTAGCTTTCCCATTCTGCATTTTATTGAGCATTGTTCACAAGAATTAGACATGATACTCTATAAGCCCCTTCTATCTGTTTCTCTATGCACACACACCATTCTAGCATAATAAAAGAATACGACATTTGGTTCTACCTTGTTTTGTATACTTGCATAACCTTTTAAAGTATAAATCACAGGGATGTGATGATTATTTATTATTGTGCAAAACTCCCTGTTTAATCTTCTATGAGATGGGTGTTGCATTAGAAAATTGCCCTTAGCAGGTAATAACTTGGAAACTGAAATTTGTTTATCCACAGCGCTAAATCCACCAGACAAATAACAGGAATAGAAATAATGCAAAGTAGTAGCAATCTAGAAAATTACAAATGGAAATAATTATTTTTTATGAATAAAAAATAAAAAACAAACTAAAACAAACCACAAAATTCAAACACTGAAAGCCACTAACACATGTAGACAGGATTTTTTATAAAAGAACCTGCTTTCTTCACAGACTCATAATAGGTCCCTAAACAAAAATCACAATTACAGTTTTTAGCTGGAAATTAAAAAAGCCAGTGAACATAAGTTCAGAGGAAAATGAATAACATAGAGTACTGACTCATACTGGAAAGCATGTGGCTTATGTTCAATGCTAAAGAAAGTAGAATTTTACATAAAGGACCTATAAATGTCAGACTTAGTTACAACAAAGAAGGCAACAGTAGCACAAAACTATTTGTTTTAAGAAATAGATGTTCTAGCAGACAAATCATCTCCCCAACTAGATAGTGTTTAAAGAGACTAAGAGGGTGTTGGACTCCCCCCGTGTTATGAGGAATACACATCAAGAGTGGTGTAAGAGCCAATCTTAGAAATGTAATGCTTTATGTTAAACTCATATTAGTTTGTGCTCAATTTAAATAGAATATAATATTCTTTCATAGACATTGACAATAGTGTAGTTTTTTACCCCCTGTAAGTTAATATGAAAGTTAATATGAGTTAATATGAGATACAGTGTGTTAACTGAGTCATTAGTTGTTTTCTTTGAAAAGGTCCCATTGTTAGCAGGAACTGAAAGACTCATTTACAGCATGACAATGGGATAGGCATACAATTTTCTGACCGTTTAGAAATGGATCAACTGTATGAGAGGACTTAAATAAACAAACAAAATATAGGCCTTTAACAGAACTTTTCTTTTCTTGCAATACCAATCTTTTCTCTTATTTTTGTGTGAACTGTTTTACATTGAATTTTTACTAAAGTTTTTAAAATGAAGAGATTGCCTGTGGAATCAATTCAACGCGTCAAGCTTTTTGCCAGAATCCCATGAAGCATACTGAAGCCACATCAAGATAGATTTTTTGACTATTTGTACATGAACATAAGTATCTGAAATCTTTTTAAAGCAATACCTACTGTACATATTATACTGTTCAGTTAATTTTGTCTTTACAAAGCTCAATTTCTAGTCATCATTGTCATAAGTAGATTCTTACTCTGTATGTCTCCCTCAAATTACCGACAATAGTACAATGCATCAGTAAGGTTTGAGTATAAGCAGGGATGTATATCAAAAAGCTTTACAATTTAATTTTGTAAAGCAATCCCTAAATGCATTAATTTCTTCCAGTTTTTCCAGTACACTTAATAAAACAGCACCAAATGAATCTGCGTCTATTAATAGCACTTGATCACTCCATTAGAGTCGCCACTCGTTCCTTGTAATATAGGATTGTCTTTACTGAATCAGTAAAAGTCACAATTTGACCCGTATTTTCGTACACATTGTTTCAAATAAACATTAACTCTTCAAACGTACAGAGAATAGCATGAGAACAATTATAATCAAAACAGTTATACAAGTGTAGTGAATGAGTTTCATTTTTGTGCTCTGCTAACGCTGCAGACAGACACCATCTGTGTGAGATTGTACATCAGCATTATCCTTGCCATTATGCTGCATTCACATATTGCCTATTAAAAAAAATTCACATTATACAGTGTAGTGGAACCTCCAGAACAAGATGCTGCACACAGTGATGTTTGTTAATGCAAGTCCACCCGTGAAACATAAGATGCTGCCCAGGTATTAGTCTGAGTGCAAAACAGAATGTCAGCCATGTCCTTGGCAACAAAAACGTTTGCCATGGAGCTTTGTTGGTTGCCCTTGGATATCTGACCTAAAGCAGCACGGTGCAGGTAGTACCTATATCTGAGTGGCTAAAGAGCGGATAACACAGAGTGCATACCCATCATTCCTTACACCTCACTCACACTTTCTCCAATTCAGACATGTTATTTTGTTATTTAATTAATTGCATGCTACCTACTATAGTCTACATTTTAACTTACATGAGCCTATATTATAATGGAACCAATAAAACCAGGCAATAATCAGTGCAAATTGATCATGCTAATATTTCCATCCATTTGGGCTGAAGGTTAAGGTGGATAATTTATTTTATAATTCATAAATCATACATTTTATAACGATGTGCAAATTAAATCCTGTAAATAAATAACCCTATCAGATACATATTTAGACGTTTTTTTCAGTCTATTTTTTTGGCATATAAATGCATCTATGCACATTTTCAATCTAATGAGTCCTCCTCCCCATGTAAGTTATGTGTGTATCACACAGTTAAGTACAATCTGAGCTATCTAACACTGCTGATTTTGCACAAAAGCTGCTTTGATTTTTGTTTTTTTTATAATTTAATAATTATTTGTGTAATTGTTAGTGCTTTTAATATGCTCTCTTGCAGTATAATAGCTGAAACAGTATGTGTTGGTTATCCCACATATTATAGCAAACTCTGGGGGGTGTGGGGTGTTTTGTGGTCATTGAGTGTTGTTTATGTTACACAAAACTATTCAATAAACTGAAACTAACCAAAATAATTTAATTTGCAGAGGCAAGCAATTATTAAAAGTTTTTTTATTAGGAAATTAATAACTGAGTTATTCAATAACTAATTTATTTATTTCTAACAATCAGGGACATTGTATCTTTGATTACCTGTACAACTTATACTGTATCTCTGAGCAGGCATCAAGCACAGCACCAACTGTAGTCATCACTGCTCTTGTGAAAAGAATGAAGATAAACGCCATCAGCTCAGAGATGGAGAGGCAAGTTCGTTGTACTACGTGAACGTCACTGAGAGAATAAACCTGAATAGAAAAAAAAAGAGCTAACTTTTACAAGTAGCCAAAATTTACACCGGGTGTTACAGTCTCAGATCAAATGTATGTTTTTATTATAGTAGTAATAATAGCAGCACACTACTCAAAACATGGAGCCCCCATCTCAAACCCGCAACCTTTTGGTTATAAGGCTCTTACCTCTGCACCATCCAGGAATACATATCAACTTCCTGTCAATTGACATTTGAGCTTGGGCTTTTAACTTATTGACAGCAACACAAAAACTGAATTTTTTTTTTTCTTTGGTTATATTCTTCAAAAAAGTGCACATGTTTATTTAATATTTGGTCTAAAGTCCATCCATCCATCCATTTTCCAACCCGCTAAATCTGAACACAGGGTCACGGGGGTCTGCTGGAGCCAATCCCAGCCAACACAGGGCACAAGGCAGGAACCAATCCCGGGCAGGGTGCCAACCCACTGCAGGACACACACAAACACACCCACACACCAAGCACACACTAGGGCCAATTTAGAAACGCCAATCCACCTAACCTGCATGTCTTTGGACTGTGGGAGGAAACCTTCACACATTATACACTTTATGTCATTATTAGTTGTAGAAGGGAACAGCCCGGACACAGACAGGCAGACACATTGCAAGCCATCACCACACGTTTATTTACACAGTACTACTATTATATACAATGTCTTAAGTGCACCACACAAACCCCCACTGACTCCCAAAGTCCAGGCTTCCAGCAGCCCCTTTCTTCTCTCTCTTCCAACACAACACTCAGGGCCTCTCCTGCCGCCTCCTCTGACCTCGTCCGCCTCCTCACCCGACTCCAGCCTTGATTGTAGGGCGGCGGCTCCTTATATAGGCGGCTGATTGAGGGCCGCACCCGGCCACCTGCCACAGTACACCCCCGCTAGCTGAGACCTCCTGGGACCAGCGAACCATTCCGGGAGGACGGGAACCCCTCGACGGCAAGCCGACACACTGTAGCCTAGGGCCCGATCCTGTCAAAACAAAAGAAAAACAAGGGCGGAGGCGTGGCCCTGACGCAGTCCCTCGGCTCGTCCTCAGCTGGGCCAACGCTCTCGGCCCCGATCGGCGCCCCGATGCTTCCTTTCTCGGCTTCCCAGCCCGAGCAGTCCGTGCTCCCCGCCACGGAATCACCAGTGGGATCACGCTCTGTTTCCACCTCTCCAGCTGCGGGATTCTCCTCTGCCTCCACAGAGGACGGCCCTTTGAGGAACGCACGCACCCAGCAGCGCGTCCTCCCCTGTCGGAGGAACTGGCTTCCCCAAGCCGCTTCCTCCTCTTAATTTGGGACGCCACAGTGGTTCGGATCTGCCCATTGTAAGAGGGCAGACCCAGCCTCGCTGGCATCCGGAGCTTAACAGGGTCAGTCTTCCTTACCTTCCCCGCTGTGCCTCTCCATCCAGGAGCTCCTGCAGTGCGTCGATCCTCCAGCCTCTGCGGCTCTCGCTCGCACGCCACTGCCATCCCTCCTGACACCTGCATCTCCGCCCGGAGGGCACATCGCTCGGCTGGCAGCGATAGCACGTGCTGGATCTCATGCTGCAGCTCCTGCAGTATCACTGCCAAAGAGGAAGAGACAGTCGGCGGTGTGCTTACCTTCCGGGTGGCGTCACTCGCCGACTGCTCTCCGTGGGCTCTTCCCTGCAGCCCACTCGGGTTTCTTCTTGGCACGAGACGGACATTCCCAGCTCCCGCCTCTGACCAATAGTTGGCGGGAGAACAGGACACGCTGCCCAATCCTGTGCCTTCTACGAGGAGGGACCTTTGGTCTGCGGCCTCCTCGCCCTCATTCCACACTTGAGGGCGAGGTTCTGGGCAGCTCCGCGGCTGCTGCGGCTGCAGCATCTCCTTCCCGGCAGCTCTCCTAGCTGCCGCCGCGCTCCCGAGCTGCCCCTGAAACAAAAAAGTCCAACAGCGGACCTCCCGTGGTCCGCGACACTCCCGGTATGTGCGGGGTTGGGTGCACGCCGCCCCTGCGGCACGTGGGTGAGCTCGCCTGCTGTGCCGGGCCTTCCACAGACAATTTCATGAATGCAGGTCTGCACCTTGTGCCAGGTGCAGCATCCTGCCGACTACGCCACTGTAGAAGGGAACAGCCCGGACACAGACAGGCAGACACATTGCAAGCCATCACCACACGTTTATTTACACAGTACTACTATTATATACAATGTCTTAAGTGCACCACACAAACCCCCACCGACTCCCAAAGTCCAGGCTTCCAGCAGCCCCTTTCTTCTCTCTCTTCCAACACAACACTCAGGGCCTCTCCTGCCGCCTCCTCTGACCTCGTCCGCCTCCTCACCCGACTCCAGCCTTGATTGTAGGGCGGTGGCTCCTTATATAGGCGGCTGATTGAAGGCCGCACCCGGCCACCTGCCACATAGTATAACATGGAAGAACTTTCTGCTTTAGGTATGTGTTCAGCATTTCTCACATTTCCTGTCATCCTACATTTACACAGATCATTGTAGACACGGAACACACATGAAATGTACTGTATGTATTCCAAATAACGATATATTTACCCTATACAACTCCAGGCACCTCACACCACGATAAACACACATGAGCTTTGAGAATTTTGCAATGGACTCATCTCTGTCTGTGTGGTTGATGGGATACCAGGCTACTTACTGCTTGTGCTGATCAACACATTTACAAAACAAAGATGCTGATGAGGAGAGATGTGAAGGAGTTTAAGGTGGCTCAGGATTACTTTTTACGTTTTTTTGTAGGCTTCAGGGATTCTAGTGTTAAGCTACAAAGGGTATGCACTGTGTTAACTGGCCATTCAGAACTTTAAATTAGAGTTCTGGATCAGCATTAATGCTATTAAAGATCTCCTTTTGTTAAATTAAAATATTGTGGCTTCTTTTCTTCCATGATGTCTGGAAGTAAAAATTGGATTGACTGGGTTTGTTTAGCCGTCTCTGACTCAGCTTTGGTCAGTCACTCTGGGCCCCACTGTAGTCAGTGTGTAGCCAAAATCAGCAGCACCAGTACAGCCATAGGTGACTGGGTAATAGTGAGACACAGGTCCAATAATTCAAAATGCAGTCATTCAGCAGTTATGTTTCTTCCTATTACTCTGGTGAGAGATGCGTTTCATCTTTAAAGTTGATTAAATCTTATTAGAGATTGACCATGTGCAAGGAGAGGCTTTCAGCTCCAAATCTGAATTTCAACAAAGTGTAATGTTCAAAGGTGTTTGGTTCATGGAAGACATAGTGGCTGCATTTGTTTTAGCCCTGTCTGCAAAACATTGATTTGGAAAGTTACATTAATACCCTTACAAGTCATTTTTTGTTTTTTAAAATTTCTTTTGTGCATATTCTTTTTTTTTTTAAAGTTACAATATGCAAATTTTACTTACTTTTTATTACCATGTACAACTTAAATTTATTTGCACTGTTTTTACTTTTTCATTTATTTAGATTTTTAAAGTTTACTTTATTTTCTATTTTCTATCCAAATTTTATATTTACTGTGGTGTTTTAGTTATATAATCTGCTGTTTATAAAATAAAGGAATTGCATTTATTAAATTATCCCTAATTGCGCTAAAATAATAAGTAATACATTTTACCGCTTTTGTCTCCCGCTTCCTGAGCTCTTAACAGCTTGTTGTTGTGGATGATATACAGAGAGATTTTATTGTCCTAGTGTCCTCCTGGATCTGCCCCTTCCTACCATCTTCCTCCATAATTCAGAAAACAAGTTACCTACATTGGTTCTGTTTGTCTATAAAGACATCGCCACACCTAATTGCATGTTAGCTTATACAAAAATCCTGTCAAATTATACAGGGTTACTAAGGTGGTACTCCATATTGTGTCTGAGTGAGACAGACATTAGAAAGAGGGATGCTGACAGCTGGTAAGTGCAACACCAAAACTCCTTTTTTTATTTTCTTTTTTTCACACCAAATCAATCAAACACGTCTCACAAAAGCAGACCTACAGCACATGGCTGCATAATTGAATACTGTAATTCAATTATGACACAGTGCACATATATAATACCCCAACTCTTTATCTGTGTTTTTTTGTGTCATTTTACACTGTCTAAATCAATATAAACATTCTTAACCATTCACTTTTAGCATTTGTAGCAACAAGTCAAATAATCAGTAATATATCTATAAACTTTAATCGAAATGTTATTGTAACCAAACTAGAAGAGATCCAGATAATTAAAAATATGGCCAGTTAACAAAAAAGATTAGAAAACAAGAACTTCTGCTCCAAGCCAGCATACTGGTTGATGATATCTGAAGAGATGGTGGAATGAAGCAGCTGTTTTAAATTCCAAAAATTAATTAAAACAGAGATGTCTAATTAAAGTCAATACATTAAAAAGATACTGTTAGGAGACCCAGTGGAAGGCCTAAAACCTGCAACCTGCTTACCACATTGTAATAATACAGTATGAAGCTCATCCTTTTAAAGGCTATTTGTCACATTACTTTATCCCTAAAAAGCATTCACTGCTACAAAAACAACATATCACAGTTTGTCTAAAAATTAATTTCACCAGCCTTTGGCTTGCAGGCTTTCCTCACAAAAACTTGTAGCTAATCTGAGGCCAACTTCACTTCATTTACTCATTATTATTCTTTGTCACAACTAAGGATCATCAGTCTGTAAATTTGTTAAACATTAGGCATGCCTCATTCATCCTAAATACATTACACTTAGGTCAAGATAAATATTCCATAGTTTACAAGATGTACAAGATGATCCTCTAACCATGGAAATTAAATGGAGGCAAAGAGCACAGCCCCACGCCCATTACATTAACCTTTTTGTGTAACATCTATTACTTATTCAGTCAACAGTGCTTTATTATCTGTGTATCCCTTATAATATGAATTTATTTTACAAATTTTATTGCATTTTCAGTAAGTTCTTTGTGTGTCTTCATTATTTACTTCTATACTAATAATAAAGCAAATTACTTTTAACAATAATAATACCAGATACTTTATTTCAAATGTAGATTAAACGTTTGAAAGGATTAATTGCTTAATTATGATATACAGTCACTTAATTTAAGGTGGCACTTGAAAACATGCCAGTGATTAGCACTGCATTCCCAAAAGTCCCAGAGACTGAGTTTAAATCCAAGCCTACTCATTGCCCCATTCGTCCCATGCATGCATTAGTTTTTCTCTGGTAACTGTGGATTTCTCCATCAACCCAGAGATGTGTAGAATACATAAATAGTGCCTCTAAAGTGACCTAGTATGAGTGAGTGAATGTGGGGAACTGCATGACAGCGAATCTGCCCTATGATTGATTGGCTCCATACTCAGCACTGGTTCCTTTTTTGTCTGATGCTGTAGCTCCCTTCAGCCCTGAAATTGAATAAACAATTTCTGGAAATAGATGGACATTAAGTTATAACTTTAATTTTATTTTAATTGCCAATTCAAAGAGCATTAATTTGGTTATGTACAAGTTTGCTTTCTATACACATAGCTTATTAAATGTCTTTTTTGGTAAGATTTACATACTCTTAAGCATTAAAACCATGGGGAAGTCATATCTACTCATGAAAATTCAATTGTTCCTTGCTGTGCCATGCCTAATTGCACACATACTTAAACCGTTCTTTTTCAGCCTTCCTTGCAGTTCCAGAAATGACTGCCAGATGGGGAATTGCTTCCTGTGCAAAACCAGTACAACAATTTGCAAGGGCTCTTACCATCATTTTTCTTAAGAGGTTAATTTTTTACTACATATAGTACAGAAAGTTATTCCCGCCATCAAATTTTATTTTCTTTCTTTCTTTCTTTCTTTCTTTCTTTCTTTCTTTCTTTCTTTCTTTCTTTCTTTCTTTCTTTCTTTCTTTCTTTCATCTATATCGCATTTATGATTGTGTTATTTCACAAATGTATTACTTTCTTGCAACCAGTAATATTGCTCATGCTTGTACCTTTCTCTTCAAGAGACAAGTAGAACGAGATTCTGCAAAGATTTTATGACCAAATCTTATCCAAATCTACCAACGAATCTGAATAAGTATCTATGATATTTTTTAGCTAATGATTGATACCTGATCCAATTTCCAGCTTGGCCAAACTCTATTACTATGAGTGAGTTTGCATGCAATTTTTTGGCTCACCTTTCAGCTTTGAGCCTGTTATAGGTCTCTTGGTACAAACATAGACACTGCATATTTTTGATGGCATTTCATGAACAGATTTTTTATTTTTTTATTTTTTTATGAGACTGCGTATAGAGATTTCGGCATGCAGGCAGCAGTAAAATTGCATCAGGTAGTAAATTTGTAATATAATCAAATGTTTTCACAAATTCATAACAAAATGCAGAAATATACTTAGGCATCTCCGTCATCATTTATATATCAAACTGTGCAAACAATAATAATGTGCATGTATAGCAGCAATCCATCCATCTTAGGTACCTGTTTGTTCAATTAAGGTGCAAGGGTCTTTGCTGGCATAATTAATAAATCAGAGCCCCATGAAATGCACACAAACTACAAGGGACTCTGAATTGTTTACTACACTGGCATCATCAGGTGCAAATTGGAAAACAGCCTTGGAGGGGAATACTAGCCTGTTGCAGAGCACACAGATGCATACATCCCTACTAACTTACATTGGGATAATTTAAAGTAGCCCTTCAAATATACAGCAGCCTTCCAATTTATAGTGTCATGTCTTACTCAGGCTTGTCAAAGACAGAGAGTGAGAGAATCAACAAAAGGCTCATAGGATCCTCCACCCATCCATTTTTTGACCCACAGAAAAGTATCCAATTAAATAATTTAATTATTCAGTTTGATGTTAGTTCACTATAGGACTCAGGATTTACCCTCATCAGCTACACAATAATCCATTTACCCAAATATATGTAAACTGTGTTTACAGATACATGTATTGGCTTCAACCTATAGCAGCATTTGAAAACAATCACAGATATGAAGCATTACAGAAAATGAGTAATCATAAATCATTATTAAATACTATCATCTGGGGAATAAACTGGAATTGGTAATGAATAGATGGACAGCAATATCTGTAAATAAAAAAATATGAAATACACTACATTTAATAGCCATTTTTGCATGCCCCATTTGTGATGACACAACTCTGCTTTCATGCTTTGATGCCAAAACAAGTTACTGATTGTATGTTATTGTGATATTTATTCCAAATAACTCTGTGGTCCACACAACACATTTTTAAAATATCAATTAGTTATAGCTTTAATCTTGAATCATCTTTATTACACTACTGGTCACAAACTTGTTTGGGGATGCTATGATACACTTATAACCCCCTTTTTTGTGCCCATGGATTACACACCTTCTTTTTATTGGACAATGTCAGATGTTGTATGATGTATATAATGCAAAGAATTTCATTAATATAGTATGCTGTCTCTCGCATGACAATATATATATATATATATATATATATTGTCATGTGCATGCACATAGGGGACAGTTTAAGGGTTCTGGTGACAGTAATTCTCCCCTGCTCCAGGGGTTGACACTCTATGATAACAGCTTCTCTTTCTTTCCCTCTGCAGACTGGAATTGACAGCTTTTCCACCACTGCTGTCACTTCTGGTGTCTGTCCACCTAGACCTACTTCTTCCTGTCGAAAACAGTTGTAATTGGAAGAAGCGCTGTTTTTGGCAGTCATAACCAGAGTACTGTATGAAAAATTGCAATGTAATACTTTAACCTGTGTTTTTGAGATCACAAGTATATGGAGTTTGCCTATGGGTGTCCCAAAACTACTCACTTTCTTTGCTTTGTTATTCTTATATTCATTATTTTAAAAACAAAAATTTCAGAATATGTTAGATGTAACATCTTTGCAGTATTCCTGGAATCCATGTTCTCCTTGTCCATTTACTATTCATTGATCCCAACCAGAACAAAGATTATAGGGTGTTCTGGCTGGGTTGTGTCTCCAGTCCAGCAGTCCTTCCATTAAGGAGTCCAGTCCGTGCAAGTACTTCATCTCCATCCTGGTTGGGATGCCCATCTGTCCTACCTGGAACTTGCAGTAGGTTAGTCTCTGCTCTGTATAGACTGCGGTCCTCTTTGAGCACTGGATCAAGACTAATGAGGACTCCATGGCGCAGGTGGTTTTATATAGGGAGATAGGAACAAAAGAGGTGGGGTAACTGAAACAAAAAGTAACAGATAGAAACTGTCAGATAAAAAGGGCAGAAAAGGCTGCATTGTCCTCTTTTGAAAACAACAGTAGCTGAGGGTAATGAATAAGAAGATAGAAAGAGGTAAAGCAATAAAAGAATGGTTAGAATTGTTGTAAAAATTTGTTGTTGAACAAGCACACTGGCTAATGCACGATCAATAAAAAATAACTTAATGAATTAACTTAATTAAACCAAGGATCGGCATTTCTCTTGCCTGGGAAAGGGTACACAGGGCCCACCCTGGAGCCAGGCCTTGGGGGGGGGGGCTCGCTGGCGAGCGCCTGGTGGCTGGACCTACGACCACGGGGCTCAGCCGGGCTCAGCCCAAAGGAGCAATGTGGGCCCACCACCTACAAGAGAGGCCATAGGGGTTGGGTGCAATGCTATATGGGTGGTAGCTGGCGTTCCAACCCTCAGTTGCCGAAACTGTCTCTTGGGACATGGAATGTTACCTCTCTGCCAGGGAAGGAGCCTGAACTGGTGCAAGAGGTTGAGAGGTACCGGCTAGATATAGTCGGGCTTACCTCTACACCTGGTCTGAGCTCTGGAATATTGAATGATACATCACCAGTGAAGGCCACCCCTCATCCTGATGAGAAGGCACTGTGTCTGGAACCGGATGATGTTCTAAGGACTTTGAGGAGAATTAATCCAAGGAAAGCTGCGGGACCAGACCAGATACCAGGTTGCGTACTCAAAGGATGTGCGGAGCAGCTGACACATGTCCTTACGGATATATTTAACATCTCTCTGTGTCAGGCTGTTGTGCCATCTTGCTTTAAAACCTCAGAAATCATCCCGGTTCCAAAAAAACCCATAGTCACAACCATGAATGACTATCGCCCTGTAGCCTTAACATCAATAGTGATGAAATGTTTCGAGAGGCTGATCAAAGACCACATTACTTCTGTCCTACCCTCCTCATTTGACCCACTCCAATTCACCTACCGCTCCAACCGTGCCACAGAGGATGCCATATCTATTGCACTCCATTTTTCGTTGGAACATCTGGAGAATAGAGACACTATGGTCCGCATGCTGTTTGTTGATTTTAGTTCGGCTTTTAATACCATCATCCCTCAGAATTTAATCAGCAAACTGGGCCCATTGGGACTGAGCATACCTCTGCAAAACTGGATATTGGACTTTCTAATGGATAGGCCACAGTACGTACGGGTAGGAAAGAATAAATCAGATACCATCTCCTTGAGCACAGGTTCTCCACAGGGGTGTGTTCTAAGTCCCCTCCTCTTCACGCTCATGACCCACGATTGTTGTGCCAAGTTCAGCACAAACCAAATTATTAAGTATGCGGACGACACAACAGTGGTGGGTCTCATTCGAGGTGATGGGGAGGGGGATTACAGAGAGGAGGTGAAGTCATTTGTGGAATGGTGTGATAAAAACAATCTGATACTGAATGTTGAAAAAACAAAAGAACTGGTGACTGACTTCAGGAAGAAACAGCTGATACACATCCTGGTCTACATTAAGAACACTGCTGTGGAAATTGTGCAGTCTACCAAGTTCCTGGAAGTCAATGTGACGAACAACCTCACCTGGTCCCTGCACACCTCCTCCATCATCAAGAAAGCTCACCAGCGCTTGATCTTGCTGTGGAGGCTAAAGAGGGCCCATCTTAGTAAGTCAGTCCTCACCACTTTTTACAGAGGGACCATAGAGAGTGTGCTAACCAGCAGCAGCTCTCTGTGGCAGGAGAGCTGCAGCGCTTCGGGCTGGAAAGCACTGAGGAAAGTGGTGAGGGCTGCGGAGAGAATCATTGGAGCCCCATTGCCTAATGTACAAGATTTGGCAAAACAACGCTGTCTGGCCAGAGCTGTGCGGATTTCTAGAGACCCTACTTATCCTGCCTCTGAACTCTTTTCCCTCATGCCCTCAAGCAGAAGGTACCGCAGCCTGAAATGTAGAACTACCAGGTTTAAAAACAGTTTTTTTCCTACTGCCGTTCGTCTTTTAAATGAAGCATTTTAGTATTTTATTGTAGGCATTTTTAATTCAGAATTTTATGTATTTTCAATTTAGACTTTTATGCACTTTTAATTAGAAATTTTTATGCACCTCTAATCAGAATTTTTGTGCATCTTTAATCAGAATCTTTCTGCACTTTCAATTGAATGTAATTGATTTTAACTATGTGTTTTTATTAATGTCTTGTGCATCGTATTTTCGTTCTGCAGCACATCTTGGATGTTCTGCTGAATGACAAATAAAATTGAATTTAATTGATTGGAACCATTCCTCTCGAGAGAGGCTGGACTTTGTTCCACTCTGGAGTTGCTGTGGGTGAGAGGCGTCGGGCAGGGGTGGGCTTGCTTATTGCCTCCTGGATCGAGGCCTGCACGTTGGGGTTCTTGAAAACACTTGTTTCCCTACGCCTTCGAGTTGGGGGAAGGACTCTGACTGTTGTTTGCGCTTATGCGCCGAACAGCAGTTCAGAATGCCCAGCCTTCTTGGAGTCCCTGGACGAGGCGCAGCTCCTGGGAACTCTATCGTCCTGCTGAGAGACTTAAACATTCACGTCGGCAATGACAGTGAAACCTGGAGAGGTGTGATTGGGAGGAACGGCCTCCCTGATCTAAGTACACTTGGCGCCAGGATGCCCAAGGTCACAGCTTGATAATCGACTTTGTAATCGTGTCATCGGATCTGCGACCTTATGTCTTGGACACTCGGGTTAAGAGAGGGGCTGAGCTGTCAACTGATCACCACCTGGTGGTAAGTTGGATCAGATGGCGGGAGAGGCTGCCAGACAGACCAGGCAGACCCAAACAAATAATGAGGGTCTGCTTGGAACATCTGGTGGAGGAACCGGTCAGAAAGATCTTTAACTGCCACCTCTGGCAGAACTTCAACCTCATTCTGATGGAAGCGAAGGACATTGAGTCTGAATGGGCCATGTTCCGAGCCTCCATTGTTGAAGCAGCAGAATGGAGCTGTGGCCGCAACGTTGTCGGTGCCTCTCGTGGCGGCAATCCACGAACCCGGTGGTGGACACCTAAGGTTCAAGAGGCTGTCAAGCTGAAGAAAGAGTCCTATCGGGTTTGGTTGACCAGTGGGACTCCAAAGGAAGCTGAATGGTACCGGCGGGCCAAGTATGTGGCGGCATCGGGTGTTGCAGAGGCAAAAACTTGGGCATGGGAGGAGTTTGGGGAAGTCATGGAAAACGACTTTCGGTTGGCACCGAGAAGATTCTGGCAAACTGTCAGGAGCCACAGGAGGGGAAAGCGGTGCTCCACCAACACTGTGTACAGTGGAGATGGGGCCCTGCTGACTTCAACTGCAGACGTTATTGACCGGTGGAAGGAATACTTCGAGGAGCTTCTCAATCCCAACAGCATGTCTTCCTTAGAGGAAGCAGAGCTGGAGGACTCTGGGGGGGCCCATCCATAACAGGGGCAGAGGTCACCGAGGTAGTTAAAAATCTCCGAGGTGGTGGGGCCCCTGGGGTGGACGAGGTACACCCTGGGTTCCTCAAGGCTCTGGATGTTGTGGGGCTGTCCTGGTTGACACGTCTCTGCAACATCGCATGGACATCGGGGGCGGTGCCTCTGGACTGGCAAACCGGGGTGGTGGTCCCCCTTTTTAAGAAGGGTGACCGGAGGATGTCCTCCAACTATAGGGGGATCACACTCCTCAGCCTCCCAGGTAAGGTCTATTCAAGGGTGCTGGAAAAGAGAGTTCGGTCAATGGTCAAATCTCGGATTCAAGAGGAACAATGCTGTGGAACACTGGCCCAGCTCTACACCCTGGCCAGGATCCTGGAAGGGGCATGGGAGTTTGCCCAACCAGTCCACATGTGTTTTGTGGCATTTGACCGTGCCCAAGAGTACGGGGTACAAAGCTCGTTGTTACGAGCCATTCAGTCCCTGTACAGGAGGAGCAGGAGCTTGGTCCACTTTGCCGGTAATAAGTCGGACTCGTTTCCTGTTGAGGTTGGACTCCGCCAGGGCTTCCCTTTGTCATCGATTCTGTTCATAAGTTATATGGACAGAATTTCTAGGCGCAGCCAAGGAGCGGAGGGGGTCTGGTTCAGTGACCTCAGAATCTCATCTCTGCTATTTACATGACTTGCTTCTGTTGGCTTAATCGGACAGTAACCTCCAGCTCTCACTGGAGCGGTTCACAGCCGAGTGTGGAGAAGAGAGTCAGTACCTCTAAATCTGAAGCCATGGTTCTCAGCCGGAAAAGGGTGGAATGCTCTCTCCGGGTTGGGAACACATTACTGCCTCAAGTGGAGGAGTTCAGGTATCTCGGGGTCTTGTTCACGAGTGAGGGAAGAATGGAGCGGGAGGTTGACAGATGGATCAGTGCGGCATCCACAGTAATGTGGGCTCTGCAACGGTCTGTCGTGGTGAAGAGAGAGCTGAGCCAAAAGGCGCGGCTGTCGATTTACCAGTCGATCTACATTCCTACCCTCACCTATGGCCACGAGCTTTGGGTAGTGACCGAAAGAGCAAGATTGCGGATACAAACGGCCGAAATGAGTTTTCTCCGCAGGGTGGCTGGACTTTCCCTTAGAGATAGGGTGAGGAGTTCAGTTATCAGGGAGAGACTCGGAGTAGAGTCGCTGCTCCTTCGCAATGAGAGGAGTCAGTTGAGGTGGTTCGGGCATCTGGTTAGGAAGCCCCCTGGACACTTCCCTGAGGGGGTGTTCCAGGCATGCACCACTGGGAGAAGGCCACGGGGCAGACCCTGGTTACGCTGGAGGGATTGTATCTCCCGGCTGGCCTTGGACTGCCTCAGGGTCCTCCAAGAGAAGCAGGAGGAGGTAGCCAGGGAGAGGGAGGTCTGGGCTTCCCTGCTTAGGCTGCTGCCCCCGCGACCCGACCTCAGATAAGCGGTGGATAATGAAAAAAATTAAAATGGGCAGAGTGTGATATTGAACAGATTGAAGCACCACAAACCAATTATTCTTTTTTAAAATACTGACTTTTGGTAATAAAGGAACTGAGCATAATATTTTGGAGTGATTAAATTGACAAGTACTGATGCCAAACAATCTGGTCTGAGGCAGGAATGACAGCCCACTCTGCCTATGTTAACACATCTGTACTGAACTTACTACTGAGATATGGTACTTACACCCTCCACTAACATTATGATGTCAGTTATTGCCTGCGTGCCACTGACTAAGCTGTCATGTGCCTGCATTTATTTTATCCAAATTTTTTTCTTAAACATCTGTTTAAATACTAACAATTAAAAGCAATGATAGTTTTCGCTTATGATCATTATAATATAATTATGGTCTTGTTCACACAGTTTATTCACTTACAAGATACATCAAATAATCCTAAAATAAAACATACAAGTTAAATATTACAAGACTTATTTTACAAACTGATAAAACTTGGATTTCATCCTCATTACAGTACCATGGCCCATTTATTTAGACTACAAATATTCTAGAAAGATACAAGTGATTTCCAAACTGAGCAGTAAAAAAATTATTTACAAGTACTCACCTCCTTGTACTTTGATGCTACTAGCACCATAAACCCTACTTTGATTCCTGCCACATAAAGTACATGTATAAATACGAGATATTTTCCCATTTGCTTCAGTTTAAGCACTTCATCAAATAAATGCTTGTCTTTCTCAAGTTCATCCACATGAAGGATAAAAGCATATTCAACGAAATGGAGAAAATGTGTATGTTGTTATTTAAAGAATAACAAACCTGGTAGTTGCAGTCATTAAGTTATATTTAACTCTGTTTTATAAGAGCAGCACTACTTATGCTAATAAGAGAAAAGTAATCCAGTACATTAATGGAATAGACCTAGAACATTCTTTTCCTCTTTTATTATATTCTTCAGAGAAGATACTGAGTATTAGAGTTTATTTATTATATTTTTTCTTGCTGAATATTTAAGACTTTAATACATGTTCAGTTTGCTTTGGTATATATGAGTGATTTTTAGTGTCACAAAATAGGTAAGTTTTACTCTCATCTTTTACATTTAATTTTGCATATTTATAAGGAACTTAATGTTTTTAACTAGATTATTTTATCCAATAGGAGTGAAAGTAATTGTTATTGTACAATAATATTACAAAGTCACTGCCAATGGCTCACCTGAGGTCAATATTTATTAGCATACAATGAGAAGCATTTCAGAGCTGAGCAGAAACTGAGCAATAATTACAATAAATCACTGACAAAAACAGAATTTTGCAAGCCTGCATTGATACAGGGAAGGAAGCCAGCTGATTTTTTATTTGAGTATATATATTAGATAAAGATTAAAAATGCAAATTATACCATATTATGGTACATCATTTACAACTAATTAAGCAGAAATTGATATTATTTTAAGTACTCATTTTCAGCACTGAATACTAAACCAGCTATACTATGTTTAAGCCATATAGATTTTGGATAAAGAAAAAATGACTCCAGCTGTGAAACACTATTTCACTTGCAAAAAAATTGCTTCACGGTTTATTTGTGTTCTCAATCACTTTAATGAACATTTAACACTCAAAGACCAAAAAACACCTATGATATAATATACAAAATTAAAAAATAATTAAATGAATTGTTGCACAGCATGCTCAGTCAAAACAGTTAAATGTCTTAATGATTCATATGTAATTGCATTTATAAAAATACTCATGAAGCAAAATTCCAGTGCTGTATTTTAACTGAAAGAGGAACCCAATAGTACATTGGTTCATATTACTGCCATAGTATAAAGTTACATTCTCCTCTTTGTTGGCTTTGGATGTGAGATGTTCACTGCACTTCTCAGACTTGAGCTTGCAGATCTTTGACCGCATACTTGACATCAAGCTCCCATCTCAACAAATCAAATTTCCTTAGTACAATGGGAATGTGTCATCTGTGGAAATGAGTGGACTTTTTCAATAAGAAATATATGGGGCAGATAAAACAGTATCAATCAGTACCTTAGCAAGAATACCCAAGCTCTCTGGTTGGTGAGGGGAGTGGCCATAAGGATTGATTCAAAAATGAGTTAAGCAAGTTTGTTTATGAGTAGTGATGAACAAACACCACCACAGGTTCGGTGCAAGGACAAATGTTTGCGAAATTTGCTGAACTAGCGAAATGCATTGAAATCAATGAGAAAGGAGGAACTAGTTTGAAAGAATTATAATGGTACAATTGTCTTTTAAGTGTTCGTAAGGACTAAGGAAGCTGCATGCATGGCTAATTTTGCATGCATTTGACTCATGCCTGCTTTCTTTATGTGGACCCAGTACAGGGCTGGGGCTTTGATTGGTTTGTGCTACTGAACTACTTTTTACTGCAGAGTCTGTGATGCAAGGGTTCAGTGTTATATACTTGGAGGGAATGGGTTATACCTGATCTGTGCAACATAGTAAGGAACATAATATGCCTAATCCAGCAGTGAAGACACAATGTACAATGAATCTATGCAGAACAATGAAATATTTTCATCATATTCTCATTATGGTCATCTAGTGTAGTGCTCAACTGAAAATATTGGTTTTTGCATGAGGGATTGCAAATTTGGCTGTTGTGCTGATAGGATGAAGACGTACGCTTACAGTACACATGAGTGAAAGTTTTGCACATGGCTGGTACTGCTCTTTGATGACATGGTGGCCTTGCAGAGCATCACAGGGATGGGAGCAAAAGTTCATCTAAGCCTGCTGGACAGCAAATTTACAGGAAAATATTCAACAAACAAAGTCAATGGCAAACACTTCATATTTGCTGCAAAAAACACTTTGGCAAATTTTGCCAATACACACTAATGATGAGCATTACAATTATTATTTTTGTTTTTGCTGATCACAATAGTACCTTCTGTTAAAAACTAAAAATACAGTACTAAAAATACAATACTTCTTATAAAAATAATATTTTTTCACTTTTTTTGACAAGGAGAATTGAATGCTTTATGTAGACTACTAATGTAAAATCCTTGAAATTAAGGAAACCTTTTAAATAAGCAAATCGTATTCCCTTGTGCCAGATTTTTTATTAAACTCTTTGTTGAAGACTGCTGGTAATAAGAAGTATTTGTATATGTGACATCTTGAGACAAATTGCCTTTAATTTGTTTCGGATTTAACATGAAAGTCTCACTTGGCTTCTCTAAGTCCAGACTAATGCCATGAAATCAAGAAGCATCAACCAATGCCCTTTAATTAATTAAGTGGCATACACATGGGAGGAATAAAGTACAAACTAACAAAGGAAAAAAACAAAACAAATTAAATTTGCCACCACAGTAGACTTTCTTATATGAATCTTGAGTGTACATTTGGCTGCCAGATTTGAAGGTATCATAAGCACCCTCTCTTCCTCCCATGTCTGAGGCTTTGCCCAGTTTACCTTCCATCACTCATTCACTGGACGTCTGGCCAGAACAAGCTTTTAATTTTCATCCTGGAGTCAGATTACTACTGTATGTCCTTTAAAGGATCTCCCAGGTTCTCTCCGTCTTGGACAGCATGGTTTCACTTATTCTGGTTTTGTCAAAATTTCCTCCCTGGATTTACTACTGTTTCTCTTTTTTTTATTCTGAAGTAATTTATGTTAAACAATATTTTTTTCTTTCTTTCTTTTTGTGTTGTTATTTTGTCCTTTCTTGTTTAGTAATATTTTTTTTTCCTTTTGCCCCATTTTTTTGTTAATCCTGTATTTCTTGCCTACTGTATGTTAAACACAAGTACTCCTGATGCTGCATGTGTGCAGCTGATTAGGATGCCTTGTAGTAGCCTATATGAAGGCCTCAAGCCAGTAAGAAGGCATTGGCTATCCTGCTCATTTTGTTCAGTTCCCTTATTGATTCACCTTTGTAGAAATTTGTAAGTCTTGTTAGTTGTGTGTAATTGCATTCTTGTTTATTGGATTTTTTTTGGCTCTGTTTTCTAGTTTTCGTATTTGTAATTCAATTCTGGTTTTGTTTCCTTTTCTTGTTGGCTATTAGAAGTCAGCATTTATCCCTTAACAGCTTTTTGAAATGTTATGTATTTTTCTCTAAGCTGTGTATTTTTTTTTAAATATATGAAAGACCTTTCATTTGGTTACTTGGTGCAGAATGTTTAAAACTTCTGCTCTCCCATAAGTGATTATACATGTAGGCCTCAGGCTATAGTTTAGACCTATATCTTTTTAAAATATTCAGGCTCTTTTTGATGTTTTGGGCCCTGAATAATAGCACTGCCACTTGTTAAGCTGAATTCATATTGACTCCTTAACAAGTTTTCTCTCTGTCTCTCTTCCTCTGCTGTTCTTAGAGAATTCAATTCTGTAGTCTCAAGATATGCAATGGCATGAAGTGATATTCCCCTACACTAATTACTGAGATATGGTACATACATGTTATAGTACTTGATTTATGCAAGAGGTGTCATCACAGGTTTTTGCAAATTGAACTGAACACAAGTTCAATGTACAGTTCATTGTAAGTTTGGATTTTTACTTTAGTTTTTATATGATAAAGTCAATGAGCCATTTTGCGGAACAATATCATCTTTTGTTTCTTGGTTTATGCTACCTATTAACATGCTTATTAGGAATGGTGAATACCTGTAAAGCAATACTGGTGAAAACATAAAAGCTAACTTAATATATTTGTGAAAATTCAGACTGAAACCCTTCATCCTGTTATATCTCAGTAGAAGTAGATGCAAAAAACACATTCTTTTTTTATTAACAATGTAATTGTAAATATGCAGCTTGTGTGCTGTGTGATTCCATAGTCAGGATCCTACATATTAGTTGTTGCGTCAGCGTTTCCTTTGTCAATGGTTTATTTTCATCTATATCCTAGGCCACTCTTTAGCAGTTGTGTGTATCTGACCATAAATGTGTCAAATTACAGGGGTAGCATTTTCTTCATTGGCTAAATAACAACTGGAAATGAACAACTAACCTATATTAACCTGTTAATATATTCCATTATTAAAAATTCTGCTAGCTTCTGTTTTTTTTCGGGCATTTAGCTTCACAGGAGTGAATAATGTTTAGCAGTACTAATTTCTGAAAAACTAGATATTGTTTAAATATTGAAAAATTGCAACACATTAGCCTTACAGAGTGCATTAAGATGTGTTTAGTGTTGTGTAGGATTTGTTTGTTGTTTTGACAGTTTTAAAAGATACTTTTGTTTTGGCAATAAAGGGGTTGTTCATTTCAGTTGTATGCCAGACCTTGGTGTGGAGTATATTCTTGTAAAGGTAATACATCTATCCAATGTTAATTAGATTGCATTAGGCTGTTGTTATACAGCATACATTGAAGATGGTGTTTGAAATAAAGCAGTTGTCAATTGGATTTGTCTCAGGACTTCTATTAATTGTTGAGAGTGCTGCCCTGCATCAAGTTACTTACCTGAGAAACAAAAATTAGTCATGGGATAAAAGACCAATTTCCCTGGTGCATGCTTTTTGCTAATGGCCTTGTGTTGTGTAGCACAAGAAAAGAGGAAGTGGACAGGAAGATGGAGAAATCAAGAAGGACTTTGGAAAATAGAGGATTTGAGATAAATAGGAAGAAGAGAGAATATATGAGTTTGATGATGATCAGGACTCAGAAGTTTGCCCACAGGGAGAGACAATGGAAAGAGTGGATAATTTTTAATATCTAGGATCAGTGGTAGCCCAAGATGAAAACTTAGATGCAGAGATAACTCATAGAGTGTACTGTGGTTGGAACAATCAGAAGAAGGTATTAGGAGTTTTGTGTGATTGAAGAATTAAAGAAAAGGTAATTTTTTAAGACAGCGGTAAGACCAGCAATAATGTAAGGAGCTGAGACATGCACAGAAAACGGAGTGCAGGAGAATAAATTAGATTTAGCAGAAATGAGAATGTTGAGATGGTTGTATTGGAGTTTCAAAAAAGGACAGAATAAGAAAGGAGACAGAGGTACAACAAAAGTGTGAGAGATATCTAAGAAAGTACTGGAAATTAGGTTTGAAGTGGTATGGGCATGTGATGAGGAAAGACAATAAATGTGTGGGCAAAGGAGAGATGAGAATGGAATTACAGGGGAAGAGACTGAAAAGGGGGTGCAGGTCCAAACTGTATGGAGGAAGTTTATCAAGCATATCAACCCCACATAGAAGTGAGAAAAGATGATGAGGAAGAAGTCTCTTACAGACTGTGCAAAGAAATGTGATCCAGGGATATTTTGTAACGATTCCCCTAAACTCAAAGAAAGAAATGCTACAATAACAGGTTCTGCCATTTCTTCTCCCAAAACTTGTTATTAAGCAAAGACAGAAACAAAAGGAAACAATTATAGAACAACATGAAAGAAAAAATTACATATATTTTTACAGCTATTTTTTAGCTGAACAATTACACATGTTTGAATCACACAAAAGCACCAACCAAATAAACTCACCTTTAGCTGCCCCTTGGGCAATTTCCCATCCCTATATATATAAACCCCCCAAAACACACAAAAAGGACTGGAGAAAAATTGATGATGATGCCATCCAGAAAGTAAAATGAAGGGCAATAGGAGGTACAATACAAAGCACATAGAAGTACTGTTTATGGTAATTATATTTTACTTATGTGACAGTGCTACAATTTATATTAAAAGAAGGCATTGATATTTGCATATCCTTTCCTTAAAATAAGTTTACTGACACAAAATGGATGGATATAAAGAAAACTGAATTGAATATAAAAATAATCACAAAATGTCCAAACTTTGAAAGAGAACCCCTAATATAAAAAGAAAATAAATTTGTACATACGTCTCTGAAAAATAAGCCAAATCCTAACTCATCCTTTAATCATGCTAACACAATTTCAGAAATTCAGCAAGAGATCGATGTAAAATCTTCAGCCTTTAGAATTTTTAGAACATAGGTACATTCTTTCTTCATTATAGGTTAAAGTTTTGTTGCACTGTTATCATATGCTGTTTTTTAAATACAATTGTTGCATGAATATTTTTAAAGTGTTTTTGCTTCTTTCTGAGTAAAGACTCATTTTTTTAAATCACAAAAAAGTTAAATAAACTACATATTGTATTCTGTCTAGTAACTTTAGCCTATGCATTGGCCTGTGCCCTAAAACAAAAATCAATTGTATCTCAAAGACTGTAAGTTGCCTTGGATTAAGAGAGGAGGTTAGGAGCATGCTGATACAGCTCATTGCCACACCCACCACACGACAAACCAACTCAGGACTCGAGTGCAGCCATGCAACGGGTGGCACCTCAGCACCACACTAGGTCAGATGGAGTGTTTTTATGGTGGCAGGAGTGCCAATTCTGCCACCAACCCCCAAGTTTTTCCCTGCAGGTTGGAGGGCCTACATGCAGAGATGGATGCAGATTAATGTCATTCATACCCAGGATGGAGCAATTGCAGGTTAAGGACCTTGCTCAAGGGCCCAACAAATGCTCTTTTGGCATTTACGGGATTCGAACTGGCAACCTTCCGATTGCCAGTGCAGTTCCCTAGCCTCAGAGCCACCACTCCACCCCCTTGGATTAAGGCATCGACTAAATAAGTAAAAATAAAATAAAGTTCCATTTTACACTGAATGCAAGCTCATCAAATATACAAATACAAACACTCGCACAGACACACACAACCACACATTACTGTTGAAGTTACACAATGCATGCTTTTGAACTGTGGGAAGAAACTCTAGTCTCCGGGTGAAAACATTGAAATACTGGGTATATATGTAATTAAGGTTCTAAATTTACTGTTATTAAATATAAAAATCACTGTTCATTTCAAAGTGTTTGCTTAAATAATGCAACATAATTTCTGTTTGCACCTAGACATTTAGAATTTTTAATCTTTTAAAGGAAAATAGCACTTAGCCAGAGTCATGATGGCCTGGAAAAGGCACCTCTCACAGTCTTGGGTGAATTTAGTGCTTTTTAAACAAGCGCAGTACATAACTCAAGGTACTGTGTAGTACATTCTGGTTTAAAATGTCTGGACTCATGACTCAGGCACCGAGAGTGGCAGCCTTTTCAGCAGCTCCGTGTACGACCTTATTTTTCTACCTTTTATTTTTCTCTTTATTTTTTTTATTATTTTTTATGGATCACTCTAATCACTATCTTTTATGTGGATTTGTTACCCGAGCACTTTTACTTTTACAACGTGAACATGGATTTTTACACGCCGAGACTCGTCTATGCCAGTGCCAGAACAAATGCCAGTGTCGGTGAGGTTCCCTATTTACCCGACGAGGTAAGAAGGCAGTATCGTGGCAGCAGAGCCGGCACTAAGCTAAAAATGAAGCGGCTTGCAAGAAAGTGGCGTTTTAAGCCTCCGGTGCCTTCTGTGATCCTGGGAAATGTGAACTCAATATCAAATAAGATCGGCAAACTGGCTGCGCTGGTGAAAAATGTCAGAACCTACAGAGAATGCAGTTTGTTGTGCTTTTGTGAAACGTGGCTAACTACCACCATCCCAGATGCTAACGTGGAGCTACCAGGGTTTAGCACAGTTAGAGCAGACAGAGACACAAGTACCTGCGGGAAGCACAAAGGAGGAGGTTTACCTCTCTATGTCAATACAAGGTGGTGTAACTCTGGACATGTAAACGTCAAAATCTCCACTTGCTGCAGGGACATCGAACTGTTGGCCTTAAGTTTGCATCCCTATTATTTGCCCAGTGAGTTTGGACACGTCATTGTTGTTATTGTTTACATCCCTCCTCGGGCGGACGTGGAGTGACATCATCCATTCTGCTGTTGCTAAGTTACAAACGCAGCACCCTGTGGCGCTTGTGCTAATCGCTGGAGATTTTAACCATGTGACGCTGGACAAAACATTACCTGTCTTCTCCCAGTATGTGGACTGTAACACCTGGGGAAATAAGACTATTGACTTACTGTATGCAAACGTTAAAGACGCATACAGCGCCACCCCACTGCCTGCGCTTGGGAAAGCAGATCATAACCTGGTTCTGCTTCAGCCTCACTACAAACCAAGAGTGAGGGAGCTAGCTACAACCACACGCTCATTCAGGAAGTGGACCCCTGAGGCAGAGCAGGCTCTGAGTGACTGACTTGGAACTACGGACTGGGATATCCTGCAGGGATCACATAGTGAGAACACTGATGAGGTTGTTGACTGCACTACTGACTACAACTTCTGTATGGACATTGTAGTTCCAGTAAGAACAGTATGCTGCTATGCTAACAACAAGCCATGGATTACAAGTGACACCAAGGGCCTTTTGAACCAGAAGAAGAGGGCTTTTAAAGGCGGTGATAAGCATGAGCTCAAGCGCATGCAGAAGGAACTCAGAGTCCAGCTCAGGGTGGTGAAGGAGCATTACAGGAGAAAGCTGGAGCAGAAGTTGCAGAATAACAGCATGAAGGAAGTGTGGGATGGGTTGAAGATCATCACTGGCTGCAGCTCGAAGAGATGTGAAGACAGCAAACCAAATGAACAACTTCTTTAACAGGTTTGACCACCCTAACCCACTCTCACCTCGGAGTACTGCAACCTCCACCCATCCTTCTGCTGATACCAGCATAGGAGAGACATCCCCACCCACAATTACAGCAGCACAGGTGAGCAAAGAGCTGAGGAGACTTCGTGCCAGCAAAGCAGCGGGTCCAGATGGAGTATCGCCAAGACTGCTGAAGGTCTGTGCGCTGGAGCTGGGGAGTCCTCTACAGCGCATCTTCAACCTGAGCCTGGAACAGGAGAGAGTCCTGAGGCTTTGGAAAACATCTTGTATCACCCCAGTCCCAAAGGTATCACATCCTAGTGAGCTGAACAACTTCCAGCCTGTCGCTCTGACGTCACATGTGATGAAGACCATGGAGCAGCTGCTGCTTCACCACCTGAGGCCACAGGTACACCACGCCCTCGACCCTCTGCAGTTCGCATACCAGGAGAAGGTAGGAGCAGAGGATGCCATCATCTACATGCTACACCGATCACTCTCCCACTTGGACAGAGGCAGTGGTGCTGTAAGAATTATGTTTCTAGACTTCTCTAGTGCCTTCAACACCATCCAACCTCTGCTCCTTAGGGACAAGCTGACAAAGATGGGAGTAGATTCATACCTAGTGGCATGGATCGTGGACTATCTTACAAACAGACCTCAGTATGTGCGTCTCGGGAACTGCAGGTCTGACATTGTGGTTAGCAACACAGGAGCGCCACAGGGGACTGTACTTTCTCCGGTCTTGTTCAGCCTATATACATCAGACTTCCAACACAACTCAGAGTCCTGCCACGTGCAAAGGTTCGCTTGACGACACTGCTATTGTGGGCTGCATCAGGAGTGGGCAGGAGGAGGAGTATAGGAACCTCATCAAGGACTTTGTTAAATGGTGTGACTCAAACCACCTACACCTGAACACCAGCAAAACCAAGGAGCTGGTGATGGATTTTAGGAGGCCCAGGCCCCTCATGGACCCCATGATCATCAGAGGTGACTGTGTGCAGATGGTGCAGACCTATAAATACCTGGGAGTGCAGCTGGATGATAAATTGGACTGGACTGCCAATACTGATTCTCTGTGCAAGAGAGGACAGAGCCGGCTATACTTCCTTAGAAGACTGGCGTCCTTCAACATCTGCAATAAGATGCTGCAGATGTTCCATCAGACGGTTGTGGCGAGCACCCTCTTCTATGCGGTGGTGTGCTGGGTAGGCAGCATTAAGAAGAAGGACGCCTCACACCTGGACAAACTGGTGAGGAAAGCAGGCTCTATTGTAGGCATGGAGCTGGACAGTTTGACATCCGTGGCAGAGCGACGGGCGCTCAGCAGGCTCCTATCAATTATGGAGAATCCACTGCATCCACTAAACAGTGTCATCTCCAGACAGAGGAGAAGCTTCAGCGACAGACTGCTGTCACTGTCCTGCTCCACTGACAGACTGAGGAGATCGTTCCTCCCCCAAACTATGCAACTCTTCAATTCCACCCGGGGGGGGGGGGGGGGGGGTAAACATTAACATGTCTGTTTTTACCTGTATTTTTATTACTCTTTAATATTGTTCTTTGTATCAGTATGCTGCTGCTGGAGTATGTGAATTTCCCCTTGAGATTAATAAAGTATCTATCTATCTATACAGATTACAATTTCTAACTCTATGGTTTGTTAGTTTATCCTACTAATTCTTTAACCTGCATCTGCTGAGCATCCACAATACTTTTTTCCAAACTCGTTATGACTGTGGGTGTGAGGCAGTACTTTCACCCATAACTATGGCACCTAAAGGACACCTGCACATGCAACCATACAAAACTGGTCATGGATGTTCCAGTACTACTGTGGCACATACAGAAGAGAACAAATATATCTAGCTTGTATTTTTCAACTTCAAGAGCTCAGGTCTCTTGCTTATCTAAGTTATGTTATATACTCCAGGTATCAGTTTCTACAAGGCAGTGAAAAGTCTTATTCTGTCCCAACCATGCCTGTAACCTGACAGGCATCATTCTTAAACCCATACTTTATATAACAGATGATAAGCCCAAATGGAAGCCATATACACTTTCTTTTTGTCAGCAGTTGATTGTAATTAAACACCAACCCAGGCCTGACTAAAGAAATCGACTCCTAGTATCCTACTTCTACACAAGGTTTGACTAGATTATTTTGAGAAGTACCATGGGAGTCTTAATTTGATTTATTCTTTTTCTAAGTTATCCCTTTATTTCCAAGATCAATTTGTAATGTGTAATCCTACCAGTTCTCTATTCTAAGGTGCTGAAGTTCTTCATCCGTGCTTGGAGAAACTGACAAGTAGGTTGGGCTTACAGGGTGTAAATTATGGAGGCAAAGGGGGAGGGGTATCATCCTTATGCCATCACAGACAATAAGTCTGTCTGTTCCATCCACTGTACAAAAATCATGCACTTTGAAGAACAAAGACCACAAACAGGCTTTCCTTTTGAGCCCTTGTACCTATCTCTCACCGTGAAAGGTAACGCCAATATATCACTTAAAGTTTATATATTTCTGTACTCCATAGTACAAGTAAGTGCAACAGGCATTTTGAGCAGAGGCCTTGCACACCCTCAGCAAAACAATTAATTGAATAAACTGGGTATACTCCAATCTAGGACCTTAACCCTTTTTCATGTTTATTTGCTTTATTTATCCCCAGCCAATTTCACAATCATATGAGAGATTTTGATTAATATGAAAATATAATATGAAAATCTAACAGATTAAAGAGGGCAACATTAAACTGTTGTGTCAAAAATGTATAGGAAATACTATGACCTTAAAAATGAAGTTGCACCAAGACTTTATTATGCATTTTAGAATGAGTGTGATTACACTTGCAATTTATACAACATGTCCAATATACATGGAAAGTATCCAGCTGCAGATAGGCAGCCTCAGGCCCCATGCCCATCTCCCCTCAGTTTATTTTTGTTTAGTTCTCTTCAATGAGTGCAGGCAAAGAGTGCTGTGACAAGTTCATAATTAGACAAATATATAAACTTTGCATATTACATAATGAGTACACAGGCTTGTTTAAACGGACAGGAAAAAACTGGTATGAAACTAATTAACATACGTGGAGAGCCCAGCAATATCTGTCCATTAATTAATTGTTGAACTATGGCAAGTTGAGAAATGAGGGAGAGGAAAACAAAAACTCCAGACAGCAGTATCCTTAGAGAAAATAAACCTCTAGAAGGTCCATGGTCAGTTGCAACAAAGTCAAAGACAAAGTCAGACACAGTCCCAGAGACCTATGCCAATTGTCCACACATGCCCTCCTTGGCATTCTAAAGTAGAGTTTAAGCTGGGACATCGAATCTGATAAAAGAATCTTTATATCAGTTGATTACAGTGCACCTAGTATTTCAGATGTATTTCCAAAAGCTCTGTTCATGGTGTACTTTGGTCCTTAAACTGATCAGTATTTTGCATACACAGATAGTTCTTTAATTACGCAAGCAGTAGTATGTTAATGAGGGCTTCAAGTAAAGTTCAAATAAACAGTTCATATAGGGTGCAATGGAACAGCAGTCATTTAGTACTGTTGTCCTGGGTTTAACTCCAGTGTTATGTCACTACCTCTAGTTGCTGTTTCTCCCAATGTCTAGTTTTTTCTACAACTACTGTGGTGTTCCTCAACACGTGTGTGAGATTTATAGTTGATTCCACTTTGCCCCTTAGTGAATGTGGGTATGGTTTGTGTGTGAGGATCCTGTGATGGTCTGGTTCTTGCCTTACTTAGGATGTTGCTGATATGTTATTATTTGTGTACAAAATGTACACCTTTACCCTCATCATTGCAGAGTTTCAGTATGGGTAACTGAAAATAACTTTCTTTGCCAGTAGTTGTAAATAATATTCTGTATTAAATGTCCACACCATTGCATAAAAGTTAAAAATAGCACACACTTAAACATTTTTGCTTTAGTTTCAACAATGTTACAACAGAAACTAATAATTACTAAATACATTTGCACTTTTGGAATTGATTCTGCTTGCAAATGCACAATAATGAAAAAATGTAAGCAATTGCTAACAATATAGATTGGTCTGAGTTGAAATTCTTTCCAGAATGCATTATTAATGATTTTAAATTAAGCCAAGTCGATGCTTAGAAATAAGACAGATCATTTGGCCCCTCTGAACTAAGCTTAAACAACCCCTCACCCCCAAAAAAACCTCCATGCTGTGAACTGGACTAACGTTTTTGTCTAAAACAGCTAAAATATTTTTTCCAAATAAATAAATGTAATTGCAATTGATATATCGTATTCAAGATTAGTGAAATGTACTTCTCAGCAGGAAACAAATGTAAAATTTCATTTCTGAGGGGTATATCATCTTTTTTACTACTTACTTACCTTTTATAACAATGACTTACTGTATCATTAAGTCATTAAGAGCTCAGATGGCCCCAGCATCTAGAGAGATAATGTAAATGAGCATAGCAACACTGGATGCCTCATGTTCACAGCTGCAAATTTACTTTCCGACATAATACTATCCCTCCCTTTTTTTGGTCTTAGGATATTCTGATTGGGGCCAACATGCTCATTTTATCAAACTGCACTTTGTCAATGCAAATGTCTTCTTCACAAAGGAAAACAAACAAGCAAAGGTCATCTTAAGTATGTAACATATTACACAGAGGTGGTGCCACCCTGATGTAACTACTGAGGGAATGCCCTCGACCTTTATAGTCTGAAGCAAGGAGCAAATCCTCTAGTAGTTCATCAACATTCATAGAGTACATATTGAGGATTGTTTTCTTTTTATATTTTTCTGGTTCCTTGGGTTTATTCACTTTCTATTGTTGGTTTTGATTATTGGATTAGGTATCGGAACTTTTTTGGACTGTATTGGCTTTTTAGGCAATATAATATGAATAAATATTTTTATTCATAAAGATTATCATTTGCCTTGTCGTTAAGTCAGGGGTTTTTATGTTTTTTCCTTTTCCTTGAAGGACATTTTTCATATTTTGAAAATCATATCCTATTTTTAGGCCCGTGTGGGCCAAAGCCTGCCTGTAGAGTTGGGAGGTCAGACTGCCTTTTTTGATACCTCACATCATTTACTCTCCATTTTTCACTCAAATCACAACAACAATTTAATAAGGCTACCGATCTTGTTTTGTGAGTCTTTTTTGAAAGACACTTATAGCTTTTTAAACAGTAACAATTAAATTCAACAGAGCACATCATTGGCTGGCCATTTTTTCTTGGCATAAGTAAAATAGTCTGATGAGACCAAGCCTTTACTACGTTGCCCAGTGTCATGTGAATTTGGGTTGCAAATTTGCTTGCAGCAGAGTGCACTTTTTTGGTAAGTGGTCCTTTTTTTAATTAAATAGTAAGGTGCTACCTGAACCAGTTAATTTTGGGTGTTAGACCTTTTGCTGTATACTCTTCAATTTCACATAGAAAAGTTAAACTCTTTCTGGAATAAACATCCAGCTACCTATACTCCATTATTGAAATAAAGACTTCTGCCATATTTGGTGCAGTCACTGACAATAAATTTTACTTGGATAAGGTAATCTTCATGCTAGTGACCTTCAGGGAATTCAGAACAAGACCAAAAGACATAACATTAGACCTCAGTCCTCAAAACATGAAGAAGGAAGGTATGGATGCCTAAGAGTTACTTTCAAAGTTCACAATTCATCTGACAAATACAAGCTTAAGATGAATGTTCTTCCAGACATCTCTAGGTCTGGCAAAATCTGCAGTGATGCCAGGTCATCTTTAATTATCATCTCTGCTTATCAAATGAAATATATAAACCAAACTGACGTACTGTAAGTAAAGATCTACAGAACAGCCAAACAAATGGAGTGCAGGGTGAAAGTGGCAGCTAGCTTTACTCATATCTGTTAATGTGTTTAATTATTAGAGAATGCCTTAAACGTCAATTGTATCGTCACATGTGCATATTACCATAAAATTCTTACTTGCATATTTCATTAACACTAGTTGTAGTTGTAGTTGTTTGTGCAGGAAGAGAGACAATTACTAAATTTTACTTCTAGAAGAGACACAAACTATACTTTACACTAACTGTGGTTTTCAAATGATTAGCAATAAAACTGCAAACAAAACTTTTAAGAATTTCTTATTTCAAACATTGGCTGTTTCTTGAAGCAGGCACAGTTTATTCACAGGTCTGTTCAGTGTGCTGGTTTTGGTCTGCACACAAACTCTTCTGACTGCACCTTTGGCATCTGCCATTGTCTTGATGACTTGACCCCTTACCTAGGAATTGTGCAGTGCAGCGTCATCTACAGTTAAAACAATGTCTCCTGGTTCAAAATTTCTTCTTAGTGCTAGCCAATTTTGACGTTATTGAAGTATTTGCAAATACTCTTTAGACCATCTTTTCCAAAACAAATCTGCCATGTATTGAACTTGCTTCCAGCGTATTCGAGTGTACTGGTCATTTTTAGAAAAGAGTCCAGGAGGCATGTTGGGTTGTGTCTTTAGTGACAGCAATTTATTGCCTCCATTGAAATATCTTCATGGTACATGTTTAATTATTCCATCCATCTATCCATTCAAGGTCACTCCAGTCCCAGCAAGCATACAGCGCATGGCAGGAGCAATCTCTGAATTGGGTGCCAGCTCATCACTACTGCTGCATCATCGTGCCCACACGTTTAATTATTAACAGTATACATTATCTCTCTATTATAAAAAAAAAAATCCTGGGAGAGAATGACTAGGGAGATGACACGAGATCACGGAAGACACTTAAAAGACCTGCGAGACAAAAAAGATTGGCCACGGAGCGTCTCGCGGGGACCTTAAACATGAGACTTTGTGCCAAGAGATTGACCCAGGACCGTCTCGCAGGGACATAGAACATGAGATTCTTGCAAGACACGCCCTACTTACAACCAATATAAGACCATGGGCAACAAAACACTCAGTCGTGTCAAGGCTTTGTGCACACACAGATCCAGGGCTCTCAGCACATATACATTGTGGTACTATAGGACTATACGTTATAGATGAAACGTCGATGACGAAGCGAAGAAGAAAGAGCAGTGCGGAGAAAAGACACTCAAAAGCGTTGGAGAGAAAAAAATGCAAAAAAGAAATAGAATAATCTAGGTGCAAATTCAGAAAATAAGGAAAGTAGTAATCAGTCTGGAACAAGTGGAATCGAAAAAAAAGCATGTCCAATCGGGCTCAGAATTAAAAGACAAAGTATATCTTCATAAAGACGTTCAAAAACATTGGCGCTATACACATGCAGAGCAGGTCAGAGATTATGAAAGCAGTGGAATTCGAAATGCTCAAAAAAAATGATGGCGCAATACACATGCAGAGAAAGGTAAAGAATATGAAAGCAGGAAAATTCGAAAGTATTGTAGCATCCCTTCCAGGTTGAAGCCTTTTTTTTTGGAGTGACTGTTAGGTACAATTGAGGGAGGGCGGAGCACAGCATGGAAGACTGACAGCAGGGTATTGATTAATGCGGTAAGGGGAGGACGGGAGGAGGGGTTGGAGAGGGTGCTTGAAGGTTGTGTTTGGGCTTACGAAGTCGAAGTTCTTTTTCTTGTTTGTTCAAGTAAAACTTTTATGAGACTTTACTACGTCTGTCTGTTTTTTTTTACTTCTCTTTTCGAGCCGGATGCAGAGGTCGCTACAATATCAAAAAAAGATAGTAAAGATTGCATTAGCACAAACAAAAGGAAATTATTACTCAAAAAAAGGGAAAATAATCAGCACGGACCAGGTGTAATTGAAAAAATAGCAGGACAAAACGAGGTCAGAAATAGATCGTTTTGTCTGTGATGAAATTCCAAACAGAGAAACCTATCCTGAATTATGGTACAAAGTCATTAAACACATGTCTCATGGACTTCATTTAAAAGATTCAGCATGTTGGGACTCTAAAGATTCCAAATATTGTTTTTAAAGAAGTTCTGAAATAAAAGTGAAACTAATGAAGTAGCAACAATTCAAAGAAAACAAAATATTAATAGTGTATCTGGAAAACCAAACACGGGGGTTGGAGAGTGAAGCGAGCAGGGGGCAAAGCCCCCTAGTTTAAATTAAGTTAAAAATGTATATGTATAATGTAATATACTTTACTGCATTTCATCTTAAAAATGACATCAAGAGCTCCAAGAAGATAGCACTTTGAAATATAAATTGACTTAGAAACCAGTTGTCATCATTTGTAAATAGGCGCTCTCTTCCATTGAATTGAATTCCTTTATTGTTATTGTATGGTACAATTAGATTCAATATGCAAATCGTCCAAAAACTTATTTTCCTATAAAATGATAAAATAACAATAATAATATTAATAATAAAAATAATACAATAAAAAATAATGAAAAAAATACAATATTAAAGCATAAGTGGCTCAGGTTGTGCAATATTACAATTGTAGTACAAGTATACAGTGAGGTAATTGTACTTATAAGTTCAAACAGTTCTACCAGGAGCATTTGATGGACTGGGATTAAACTGTTTCTGAACCACGAGGTTCCTACAGGAAAGGCTCTGAAGCATTTGCTGAAGGGAGAAGTTGAAACTGATTGTACCCATGGCTGAGGCAGCAAGTGCTAGAAGCTGTATCCCAATAATTCTCTCTGCTCTTGACACAATCTGCTGTAGAGCTTTCTGATCAACTGCTGAACAGCTGTGATTTCACAGTCAGACACAGTGGGTTAAAATACTCTGAGCAGTGCACTCAGAGTAACAACGCTAAAGCAGCTATGGTATTTGGAATAGTTTGGCCATTATATGGTTACAGGTTAAATACAATCAGATGCCTTAAACTAATAAACGATATGCTGTTAATTTCAGTGTATTTGATAAATCCACATCACGAATGTGAATCTAAAAAATAAAGGGAAACCACACAGGAACTGCTTTGACTCTGAGTTTGCAAAACTGAGCGGAAAACTTGAGTACACAATGGATTGAGCTGGCATGAGAATGTGTGCGGCTTTACGCCAAGTTTAAATTTTATACATCACGATGTGAGTGTAGAAATAGGTGTACTCAACATTTTTGTGCGTATGCACCATTTATACATGAGGCCCTTGGTCTTTTTGGCCACTCACGTTCTGGCTTCAATAGGATATTTGGACCCTGTGTCCATGTGGTGTGTCTGATGAATCTTTCTATGCTTAGCCCTCTGGATGCTTGATCTGCTAGATTTAGAGCGAATATGATATACTTCCACTGTGAAGGTTGTGAGTGATCTCTGATCACTGAGATTCTGTTGGCAACAAAGGTCTTGAATCGAGTGTTTTCATTTGAAATGTATTTTAGCACTGAGGTGCTGACAGTCCAGAATGTGGATTCTTGTAGAGGTATTTGAAGCTCACCATTTAGCATTTTGTTCATTTTGACTGCCACAACGGCTGCTGTCCTCCTTTAATAGTAGCCAAAATTTACACCAAGTGTTACAGACTGAAATCAAAGGCTTTTTCTTTTTGGATGCATACATTGTCAGCATGGCATGGCGAATTGGTCGCATACTAAAGTGACTTTAGCTGCAGGTGGAAGTCCCATTTTACTTATGGTGCCAACTAGAGTTGTGTTGTGGTGCAGCAGTCTATTAGACAGCATAAGCGCTGTGAAGAAGCTGTCTGTTGTTACAGTTCTGCCTTTGTCCAGTCTGATAGCGGTCACGGGACATTGTATCTTTGATTGCTGGTACAACAAATAATTATGAGCAGGTATCAACAACAGTACCAACTGTGGTCATCGTTGCTCTTGTGAAAAAAATTGAGATAAATGCCATCAACTCAGAGAGGGAGAGGCAAGTTCATTGTACCACATAAACGTCACTGAGAGAATAAAACTGAATAATGAAAAAAGCATTAACTTTTACAACTAGTCAAAATTTACACCTGGTGTTACAGACTCAAATCAAATGTATGTTTTTATTATATTATAGTAATAATAATAATATCAGCTGTCTACTCAAAATGTGGAGCACCGAGACTCAAACCAGCAATCTTTTGGTTATAAGGCAGCAATTCTTACCTCTGCACCATCCAAGAATACATATTAGCTTGTGTTTATTTTATATTTGGACTAAAGTCTTCACACATTATACACTTCATGTCATTATTAGTATAACATGAAAACGTTTCTTCTTTAGGTATGTGTTCAGCATTTCTTGCTTTGCATTTCCTTTCATCCTACACTTACCCAGATCTTTGTAGACACAAAACACACATGAAATGCATGTATTCCAAATAACGATATACTGTATTATTTACCCTATACAACTCCAGGCACATCACATACAGATAAGAAGCCTTGGCTTGAGCTGCTAGAACTTTTTGCCCACGAACTTAGATCCGTCAAGGGGGTTGATGGGATAGCAGGCTGCTTGCTGCTTGTGTTGATTGACACATTTACAAAATAAAAGACATTGCTGATGGTAGAGGTGCGAAAGGATTTAAGGTGGGCCAGAATTATGAGTTTTTTTATAGGCTTCAGTTTAAATCAAATATTTTAATTGAGCAAGTGAAGAAAATATAGCTGAATATAAGTTGCTGAAGTACCCAGATGTATTTGTATAAAGGTAAGAAATGAAATATTTGTATTTTTAAAATGTTAACACTATTGCCATTGCTGGCTGAAATGTTATGGTCTGATCCGTCGTCTATACTACCTCACTGATATGAATTTCTCTGTTCTGATAAGTTGAGAATTTGTTGTTTTTGTGTATAATTTGATTCCATATTTGGCATAACTCATTGTTGGGTTGTGACCATGAACACTACTTCTTTGCATTTCCTAGTTTAGCGTGGTTTCATAAAAATATGTTTTATCACACATTAATAAACTGAATGGCTTGTTAAATTACTGAATCCATTGGGAGCATCTACAGTAATGGAATGGAGGACTGGAGTTCACAAACATTGCTGCTGGTCTCCATATTACTACAGGAGACATCATGAGTGGCAGTTTTCAATCATGTTACAAAGATCATTCAAAGTTGATTTATTCAGTGTTGAATTAACACTTAGACAAACCACACTGCAGTATTGACATAAAAGCCTAAAATTATAACTGCAACATCATACATAAATGTCTACTATCAAGAAATATTAAAAGTTACTTACACTGTCCTCTGTCTTTCTTTTTCTACCTTACTCTGGAAAGTGACATGGTATAGGCCTATGGTAAAAATTGAGTTTTGTTCTTTTTTTTGTGGCTTATCTCTATTGCACTTACTAATGTTATGTAGATGTAGAATCCCATTTTGTGTGATTGGTGAACAAATGAACAGACAAAAAACAGCTTATGTTTTTTTATATAGATTGCTGAATTCTCAGCTTTAATAATCATATATACAAAATAACTGTACAAATTTGACAAAGTTGAAAATACTTTAAAATCTAACAAGTGTATCTTATGCAACCATCTTTACAATATTGAGGTCTGTTATTTATTGTTGATTTAATGATATAAAATGGTCAACTGGAACAGTAAAAAGCAATCTAAATTTATTGTGGGTATTTACTATGGTCACATATTTCAACGTATGCAAGTAAAAAAAACTGCCAACATCATGCTTTTGACTTTTCATATTTATGTGAAATTCTAATCCAGATGGTATTTGTGCATTATGATCTCCTGCAATGAATGAATCAAGGCTGTGGTAGGAATGTGGGGCTTTTGAAAGCATATTATTGATTTTGAGTAAAAAAAATGAGAGAAAAGCATTGTGTTTTACCCTTTTTTTTAAAATAGGACATGTATCAAAACAGGTGACTGTGCTGAAGAAACCATAGCTGTATTAACTGAATAAAAGTGTCAAGATTATAATTCAGTAATGCCTCAAAGAGAAATGGGTCAAAGCTATAAGCCCTTACTGGAATCTTGATATAAAATTGATGATTCAGTTCTTAAACAGAACCCCATTTGAGGAAAATATTCATTAAGCACAAAACACCGAAAAATAAACATTATTTGACATGAACAAAATCATCAAATGAAAAATTAAGCTGAATAAGCAGACTGAATAAATAGCTGCTTAGTAAGGCTAGTAGTAATTAATGGCTGTGTATGTGCATATTTTGATTTATTTTATGATTTTATATTGTGCAGATTCTGTTTTGATTTCATTTCAATTTTTTTCATGTCTCATTCTTTGTTTATGTAACGTGTTAGTAGCCATTCACAAGACCTTGATTATCTTGCCACCTATGTCACAGGATGTGACAGTATTATGGTGGTGGTTTCAACATGTTTTATCCCTGAGTTTAATAAAATTCTATAAAATTAATACTTGTGTTAGCTTTCAGAAAAGTAGGTTCTATGGTCAGGTTTTGTTTCCTTTTAATGAACTCCTTACTGCCTTTGTCTTTACCTCTTTTTTTGCATTGAATGTTTTGTTTGCCTGATTGTTTTGCCTTTTTTAGTGCTGACCTTTTTGCTGTCTTGGTTATTTTCCCATTCTCCCAGTAAACCTTAGATGTGGAGTCTTACTACAGTAAGCAAAAGAAAACAAAAAGAAGTCAAACCACAAAACAAAGAAGGAATTACCTTAAGGGAAAAAAAAATCTATAAATACACATACCCAAATTAAGATGCCTGGAGTATAATAAAGGATAGAAACTTTTTCCTAAGAAGCCAAGTCTGAAGCCAAAATGCTAGTTGCCATATTCAAAAGACAAGAAGAAGTCCTACTCCAAATTCTATATCCAAAATCTGAAAATGGGAATGCTCTAAGTGGCCAAAAGACAGTCACAAGCTTAAAGCAGAGGAATTCTTGAGCAACTCAGAGCTGTAGTATTTATAATATCAACCTCAACTTTCAGGTATTTAATAACATTGAATAACAAACGTTAAAAACAGAAGATCCTATCCATGGGATAGGAAACATTTGTTTTCAAGCTAGAGTTGTTAATAAAGTCAAACCTGACAGAGTGAATAAGCAGCACACAATTGAAACCCTGAAAGGGTGGGGCCATGGGAAAGGTGCTATATAAATAAAATGTATTATTTTTGTTGTTATTATTTAGACTAAATTATTATCTTGTTGAGGGGAAAAAAAGAAAAGAAACTAATAGGAAATGTCAGTTTTGAACACTGATTTGTTAGTAAGTAAAGAATTGTGATGCCCTTTAACTTGTTAAAAGATTAAGAACGATTTTATGTAATAAGCTTGCTAACAACTCTGATAACTATTCTGATAATCTTTTAAACAGAGGTACATCTCTGTCATTCACTAAACCCTTTTTATATAGGACTCTCCATGTATTCTTTTGAACATGTCTTTGAGTTACTGACTAATTAAGGGATTAAGTAGTGAAAGGAAGAAATAAACACACAACAGAAAGTTGTTTTAAAAGCCCTGACATACCTTAATAATAAACTGAAAAAGGGGAGATAAAAGCTTGGTAGCCTTAAGTACTTCATTCACCCACCTGATCCTCAGCAGTCAGCCTGACAACCTGCAAAGTAAACTAACCGTGAATGTGTACAAAACCCCAAAAATGATGAAAAAAGTAAAACTAAATTATGCTGAAGACATGTGCTAATATATAAAGTGCAAATGCCACAAGCAAAGAGATGTTTTAAACTGCAATAAAATGTCAACATGGCAGAGTCTCTGTTAACTAAAACATACTGTATTTAGAAAACCTGACAATTGTAGGCTGAATGAATGTGTTAAAGAAGAAATTAGCAGCTGGCAATGTTTTCAGCACACATTTCACGGAATACTTAATATTGTTAAAATGAATTGCCATCCAAATTTTAAATATACATTTAATCTCATTCCAAAAGATATCATAATTTTTTTTGTCAGGTCTGATCTAATTGAAATGATGAGATGGGTTCAGAGAATTTTTAAACAGCCATCAATGTGAACTGTTAAAGAGCAATTTCAGAGAGGGTTGAGACAGACACACCATGAATCATGAATATTAGAGATAGACAAACTAATTCGAGGGCAGAACAAAACTTGGGTGATCAAGAAAACAAGCACTAGTCAAAACACAAATGAAGAACCTTTCTCTTTTCTCTAGATCTTATCAGCTTCTCCCTCTATTTGTCCAAATTTTGAGGATCATTTAACACAAGGTCCTGATTTAAATTAGCAGCTGCCATAATGTGACTTGTCACACATTGCACAGCTCATGCACCTAGCAATGCACAGCATTATTACAAAAAAAATGTTTTTGTATTTTTTTTTTCTATGGTGAGATTTGTCATGCAAGAGACTTATCTTCTTGATAAATTTACAATAGTAATTTGCAAAATCTATAAAAAGACGAATCTTCATCAAACTGGGTACTGGCCAATTAATGACTGCTTGAACCTTGCCAGGATTCAGGCTCAGCAATTGCTGACAGATCTGAAATCTGATCTCTGAGAAACAAATGAGAAGATTAATGAAATTCACTCTTCTTCAATTTCATATATTTCTTTTTTCTTGGTCATAGTAAAACCTCTTACTAATGAGTAACGTGTGACTTTGGATTATGTTTTTTATCATCTACGTAAACCAAAATATATTCTCTGAGAATGTTATAAAAAATGTAATTTACAAAATGGCCAAAGTATTAGTAAGTTCATAAGGTCCTATGCTCACTGTGACTATATGCTGTGTAGGAGGAGAATGTGCATCCCAGTTGAAACGGGGAAAAATATATTATGCAGACGGGGTGACAGAGCAACGAAGAATTGGCCGGCAGAGCAGAAAAATAACTTTGTGTCCAGCTGGCAGGATACAAAGGACAGACTAGCGGAAGCTGAAATTCGGGACCAGTTTCATCTCCCATACACAAGGTGACAGTGGTCATCATATGGGAACCCAGTTGGGACACCCGCAGGAGTACTTGGGATATGTTGTCCATAAGTGTACCCCGGTCAGGGTACATATGTATCAGTAGAGGGTGCCTAGGACCTCCCTACTTTAATTATGGCCCAGAAGTGTTTTCTTGAGGATGTGGCATGACACCTGAATCATTCCCAGGTCCATCATAAAAAGAAGCCTGCTGCCACACATGGACAAGCCAGAGTTGGGAGGAAGATGGATAAAGCTTGCTGGAGGAGGAGTGGAGGTGGAAGGACAGAGAAAAGGTGAAGAGAAAGTACTGTCCTCTTTATTTGTGCTGTATTTTGCTTTGGTGCTGGTGGGAAATGAAGGGAAAGTGTTTCCCACACCTAAATAAAATTGGGCGTTGTGCTAAGACTTGTGCCTGGTGTCTGTTTGTGTTGGGTTTGGTGTGCTGGTGTGCCCCCTAGTGGCCACAGCTGTGATAAAAAATTCTGTCTTGTACTCATCACACTTTCTAAATTTTATTAGATGGTTCATACTGAAGCAGTACAATTTCAGAAAAAAAAAACAGTATGTATTGGTTTTATCTAAAAGTGACAAAAATCAGAGGGTGTAATAATTTGTAATAGCAATTTTAAGTAATTCTCTATGAAATTTCAAGGTCTAAAGGACTTGTCCTTCTACTCAAAAAATAAAATCCAGTGTCTATAGGACTATTGGACTGTTTGATAAAGCCATTTGTTCTGATGCAGTTTTCATTGATGTTACTTTCAGCTTCTGAAAAAATTAAAGCCTTACATTATGTACAAGAGCCCCTGGAAGTGAGTTACTAGAACAGTCATAGCCTCTGCAAGGTAGCAACAATAAAGACTTTTCCTTAAAAAAGAAAATTTTTACATTTAAAGGCTGAGCAGGAATGAATAATCAAAAAGGAAACGTTTTCATGATAAATAATCGAGTAGTCATTTTCATTGGAATTGTAAGTTGTTTCTTTACAGTGTTTTGTTCTAAATGCATGAATATGGTTTTCTGTATCACCTGAGTAGTCCACCAAAACCTTATTATAGAATTTATTGTTTAAACAAACAATGTTCATTTTGACCCCCCGCCCCCAAGACACCCTCATAACGTTGGGGGTGGGAAGGACTGATTGATCCTGATATGCCATGTAATGCCCACAATAAATGCATATATCTGTTGCTGAAATCACCATCTACATTCACTTAAGCAAAGAGCTGACTTTTGCAATTGTATATTCTTGTTTCCACTCTAGACTGTACCACTCTCACTGTGTCACCCACTTTCTTTCAAACAGTTTTTCTACTGATTTTAATGTTAAGCTAATCACTTTCTCCAACAAAACTCCCACATCACAAGTAGCCATTTTATTTTTTCTGACTGTTTGTTTTTAAAAACAGATATTATTGCAGAAGTCTGTACCAAAGGTGTTCCTAACAGTGGGGAGATCTTAATGTATTCTAATTTTTTCTGTAAAAAACTAACTTGGCTGGCAATAATAAATGAGCCTGCACCATTTCTACAAACCCTACAGCTATCTGGGTTTCCTTTCTTTTCAGGTATGTCCTTGCCTATATGGTACAGTGCAGCAAACTAACATCATCATTGTTTCTGTTGGTTTACCACAGGTTTCACAACTGGAATGGGAGATATTTGCTGGACCAAGGGTGTTAGTTCTTATCTAGCTGTAAAGTACTATATAACTTTAATGTTAAAACCTGATTGTTCTCTCTCTCTCTTTCTGTTTCTCTTTCTCTCTCTCTCTCTGTATGTATATATATATATATATATATATATATATATATATATATATATATATATATATATATATATATATATATATATATATAATAGAAGTGAAGGGATGTGATACATTTTGCATATCTGTAGCTGGAAATCCACAAAGGGATGAGTCACAAATCTTAAAATAGTTTTTTACTCATAAGCTTTCAGCCCCTAGCAGAAGTCATGATCAGTGGAAAATTACTAGATATAGAGGAATCAAAGGCAATATATAGCAAATGAGGAAAGGGAGAGTAGGTGGGTGTAAGAGGGGGATTAATAAGGTGGGGTATGGAGAGTGTTGGACATAAAGTCATATTTAATATTTGTTGGCCACTGCCTCCCAACTCTGACTCATCTGTGTGTGGCAGCGAGGTTCCTTATATGCTGGACCCGGGAATGCTTTTGGTGCCATTTGTTCTCCTCTAGGAAGACAAAGTACACAAAGTAGGGTGGTCTTCCCCCGACAGCACCCTCTACTGATCTCAAGGGACCCCTACAGGGAAGCACTTCCGGACTCCATTTCTCTTGCACCCCTGCAGGTGTCCCGACTGGGTTCTCATACGAGGACCGCTGCCACCTAGCACATGGGGGATAGAACCACTCCCATGTTCCGGATTATGCGGGTCCATCCATTATTTTATACCAGCTGGGCACAGAGTTATATTTACACCCAGCTAGCCAATTCGTCCATCGTTCCTCTTGGGCCACCCATCCAGGTACTAATTCATGCTCCTTCGTGGCCAGGAAGTTTTGAGTGAATTTTAAGTTTGTGATTAGTCAGTAATATGGAGTCCAAACGCAGAATATGACTTATGGTGACTACTGTATATGGACCTACCTGCAGTATATTAAAATATGTCAGAATTGTTAAGCCTATTAAAAAAACACATGCAAAAGGGTGATCTCTAAACATGTACATGTTTAAATTGTTTCTTCAAGCCTGCACAAGTTTATTCTAAATTTTCTTCCACATTCCACATAGAGGACAGAATCCTATGTCGCCCCCGACCAGTTGAAACCAGCACTGGATTAAGCAGGTAACATTATGAGTAGGTTGTATTCATTGTATGCTGTCCATATAAAAAAAATATAAAATATAAAACACATTGTCTCATATGCTGTTATCTCACAGTAAAAAGTATTTTTTTTAAGTTACAGTAATCTCACTCATGACAGTATTATTAAATAATATGCTATTGCCTTTCCTAAAAATCATGAAGTGGTATATCCAATAATGCTGTAGTATATTAATTCCCAAGTGCATGGTATGAAAGTGAAGACTGAGGGCCATATGGAGACTGAAAGTACATTCATTAATTAGAAAAAAATAATGAAATAGGACCTTCTGTTATGTTTTAAATATATCATGAATGCCTTCGTAATGTATGCTGAATGCAACAGAGTGTCTTTATTAACATGATGTTTGCCGGTGAACTTAAAATAGACAAATAGAACAAAGCACATAATGTAGGAAGTTAAGAAAAACATACAATTGGCAGATATTCAGGAAATAATAATGTAGTGAATTTCACATATATTTATGTATCTCTTTAATTATTGGAGGGAATGATTACAGAGAATATTGAGCAGCACATGGCAAACACAAGAGTTTGAAGGTCATCATGGGTCACAAATTAGATATTGGGCATCAAAGTAAAAGAAGCTGGAGTTCAAGGTGTAGTGTGTTGAAGGGTGATGGTGCGAAGAACCTTAAAAGAATATTGGGTGGAGGTTTTTATAAAACTGCAGGGTCTACAGAAGTGCCCGGTTTGTGAATTCTGACCACAGACTTTTTCTTGCTACGCTGAAGATCCAGCCTTAGGTCAAGTAGGATACAACTTACTAGGAAAATGAGGCTGTACCTGGCCAAACTCCAAGATCAGGGTGTTTCTGATTAGTCGGCATGCAGTTTGTGTGAGGAACTTATGGACTCGGGTGTGACTGCCGATCCTAAAGTGATGTATGAAACCTTCTGTGACAAGGCCCTGAAGGTTGCTGAGGGTTGTGTTGGTGTTACCAGTGTTCCCAGAAGGATTTGTTTCATCTCGCAGGGCACTCTGAATATCATTAAGAGGAGTCGTAGTACAAAGCTTGATTGCAACTCCAGTCTGTACTGGGAACTTAGAATGATAGCTGTGAGGGCTCTGAGGGCAGATAAGGAGGCATTTGTTAGAGGAATCTGTGAGCATATGACACACCATCTATGGTCTAGTTACCCACGTCCTGCTTACAGAGGAATCAAAGCATTACGTACGTACTGAATCTATTCTCAGAGAGTCGCAGTCAGGGCGGCTGATTCGAATAGTCCTTACAGATGACACTGCAGTTGTGACCTGATGGGCTGGCTACTTTGAGCAGCTGTTTAAAGCTGATCTTCCAGCTAGGATGCTAAATATCTCAGGGTATGTGGTTCTTCAGGCTGATCCTCCAATTAGCTGTGAACCACCCAATCTCACTGAGATTGCACAGTTGGTAAACCAGCTGAGGATAGTGAAGGCTGCAGGGATCTGTTGTATCTAGGGCGAACTTCTCCAGGCTGGTGGTAAGGCTGTCCTCCTTGCATTACAAGAAATCTTTGCTTCCATTTGGGAGATGGACATCATTCCAACTGACTAGAAAATGGGACTTGACTGGAAAGGGAAGGGATGATTGCCTGGATTTTGGCAAGTACAGGGCGATAACACTGCTTTTGGTACTGGGTAAGGTCCTTGCTAGGGTCATCTCTTGAGAGACTGAGTGAGGAGTCTGAGTGTCTGGGCTTGTGAGTGTTCTGAATAATAACCAAGATCCAGGTCTTTAATGACCCCTTAGGCATAGCCATCAGCAGTGTGTCTATCTGCGGAGAGAGTGTCGATCTTGTTGAGAGGTTTACTTTTTTTTTAATTGAATATATAAAATCAATAACATTCCATATGACCAAGTCAGGTTTTACAAAACTAGGTTCGAAACAAATCAACCCCCACCCATGAGAAAGAGAGCTAGGCCAACAGATTAAAACTTTAATAGTAGGAAAAATAAATAAATAAATAAAAACAGAATTTAAAAAAGAAAAGAGAATCTGCTTCCTCAATTTAAATGCTTATTCTAAAATGTCATTGATTAGATCTTGCCAGATTTTGAAAAAATTTTGTACAGATCCTCTAAGTGAGAATTTGATTTTATCCAATTTCATATAGTATATAACATCAGTTACCCACTGACTTAAAAGAGGTGGGTTAGGATTCTTCCAGTTCAGCAAGATAAGTCTACGTGCCAAAAGTGAAGTAAAGGCAATTACAGATTCTTTGTCCTTCTCCGCTTTAAGTCCATCTGGAAATACACCAAACACAGCTGTTAGTGGATTAGGAGGAATTGTGACTCCAAGGCTGTCTGAGAGACATTTAAATATTTTGGTCCAAAATGATGTTAATTTGGTGCACATCCAAAACATATGGTCTAATGAGGCTGGGACTTGATTGCAATGTTTGCAGGTTGGATCTAGCCCTGGAAACATTTTGGGCGATTTTGAATGAGGCAGATAATTTTAAGTTGAATAATTGTATGCTTTGTGCATATGGAGCTAGAGTGAATTCTGTGCATGGCTGCCTTCCACTTCTTTTCTGAAATGTTGAGAAGAGATCCTTTTCCCACTGTACTCTGGGATCTTTGAAAGGGAGGGACTGTAAAATGTTTTTATATATTACAGAAATACTGTCTGAGTCCTCAAGACTGATCTGGAATTGAGGTTGGTGGGAGGTGAGGAAAATTGGGCAGGTTTTGTTTAGCAAAGTTTCTGATTTGGAGGTTGTCACAAACTCCACAAAGAGTCATAGCAAGGTTTGGGGCATCCACCCGTATATTTGGTTTCTTGGCTGCAAATCGAGGTTTAAATGATAGCACTGCTGTGCACAAAACCGAGTCCAAAGCAGAACTGAGGGAATAGGGAAAAGTTGGAGGCTTTTGAAGGGGAAGAAAGGAAGGAGGTCAAAGGGGTCGGGCTCATGAGGGTCTTCAGCCATTGGCTCGAGCCCAGACGTGACACCACAGAGGTCAGAGCCGGCAAGGCCTTCTTTCATAGGCTCGGACCTGGAAGTGATGTCAAGAGGGCCAGGTGGAATCTCCTGTGAATGGTCTGCAGGAAAGGGAGAAAAAGAGTCAGTGTACTCTGCCACATCCTGGTCTGATTCGGAATTGCCCTTACTCAAGCCGTTTAGCTGCCTCCCATGCGCACGTGTGTGACAAGGTAGTAAAAGAAATGTGTTGCTGGAAAGTTAAATTTGGAGTGTAATTGTTCGTAGGATGCGAAGACATTGTCTATGTACAGATCTCTAAGTGATTTAATCCCAAATGTTTTCCAGACATTAAAAACTGTGTACATTTGAGAGGGTGGAAAAATATGGATATCGTACAGAGATGCCATAGATAAAAGCTTCTCTGCCTTGAAGTACTTCCTACATTGGTTTCATATTATGAGTGAGTGAAGCACAATTGCGTTGTTAGTATATTGGTGATGACTTGTACTTATTGGGGTACAAAGCAAGGAATATAAAGAAGTGCTGCAGGATTTTATTTGTATTGCAGACCAAGCCTGTGTATGTTCATTTATTTGTGTCAGTGTCCACGTTTTTATAACTTGTACATTTCCTGCCCAATAATAAAATTGAAAGTTAGGTAGAGCCATGCCACCTTCTGCCTTAGGTCTTTGTAGGGTTGCCCTTTGGATAGTGAATATTTTGAATTCCAAATAAATGAGGTTATGATTGAATCTAACTTCTTAAAAAATTATTTATTGGTGTATATTGGAATGTTTTGAAATAGAAAAAGAAGCTTAGGAAGGATATTCATCTTGACAGTGTTAATTCTTCCAGCTAAAGTGAGATGAAGGGTAGACCATCTATGCAAGTCTTGCTTAATTTTTTCCATGCAGACAGCAACATTTTGTTGATAAAGAGCTTTATGTTTACTTGTGATGTTTACGACTAGGTATTTAAAATGATCTGCAATGATAAATGGGAAATTGTCCAATCTAATACTGTGTGCTTGAGAGTTCACTGGAAAGAGCACACTTTTATTCAAATGAATTCTGAGACCAGAAATCTTTTGAAATTCTTTTAGTGCTGTTAGGACTGCAGGCACAGTATTTTGTGGATCTGATAGATATAGTGCCATATCATCTGCATGTAGTGAAATTTTCTGATAATCCCCTTTATCTCATAAGCATTTCAACAGTGAACTGCCAGTGGCTCAATGGCAATTGCAAAAAGTAGTGGTGATAAGGGGCATCCTTGTCCAATTCCATGTCCTAGTTTGAAGGAGTCTGAAATAATGTTGTTAATACAAACTGAAGCTTCCGGACTGGTATACAGAAGTTTGATCCATGCACAAATGTCCCGGCCAAACCCAAATTTCTCCAATGTACTCAAAAGGTAGTTCCATTCAATCATATCAAATGCTTTTTCTGCATCCAGCGATAATAATATCTTCACCAAGCATTAATTACGGTCTTCCTAAGCAAAACAAGGACTTATTACAATGTGCATCATACAGGCCAATCTCAATAATTAATAGTGAAATTAAGATACCCTCCAAAGTCCTAGCTAGAAGGATTGAGAAAGTGCTTGCTTCTGTAATATCACAAGACCAAACTAGATTTATTAAAGGCAGACAATTAGCTTCCAATCTTCGATGTCTGTTTAATGTAATATATTCACCCACAAAGAGAGGTTTACTTACCACGGCAGTGACATTCATGACTCTGGTGACTCTACCTATGAAGTCAGTAGACAGATTGGGAGAGAATGGAGGCTCATGAGCTCTTTTGGAAAGGGGTGTGTGGTGCTTCTGTTTTCTATGCAAAAGGACAAAGATCCAAGTCTTTTGAGTCCTGGTGCTTCCTGGCTTGCTATATGTTTGTGAGACATGGATGATATCCAGTGACCTGAGATGAAATCTGGACTCCTTTGGTACTGCATCACTTCGGAGAATCCTTCTCTAACACTGGTTTGACTTTGTTTCAAATGAGTGGTTGCTCACGGAGTCCCAAATAAGGCACATTACCTGCATTGTAAGGGAGCATCAGTTATTGCACTAAGACCATGTGGCACGATTCCCTGAGGGTGATCCAGCTCGGATTATCCTCATTGTTGAGGACCTGAGTGGCTGGACTAGGCCAAGGAGATGCCCGTATAACACCTGGCTACAGCAGATAGATGGTCATTTACAGAGGGTGAGACTAGACCGTGTGTCTGCCTGGGGGTTGCCAACAAGGATCCTGAGCTGTTTCGTTGTGTTGTGGGTGCGGCAACACACTATTGCAGTGCATGCTCCCCAGCCAGACATGAACTGTTTAGAGTGGTGTTCCTCAAGGGTTAGTGTTAGGGCACTGACTTTTTTAATGTTCATAAATGACCTGGATAGGAATATAAACAGCAAAATGATTAAGCTTGTAGGTGATACCAAGCTAGACAGATTGGTAGATAATCTAGGATCTGTTGAATCATTACAGAGGGACTTGGACAGCATGCAAGCATACAGGTGGGAAGTTCAATTTGAATACACAATGGGACTTCTGAAGGTTCAAGTTCAAATTAAAGTGGACTTTATTGTCATATCATCCATACATGGGCACTACAGTGATACAAAATGTCACTCCTCAGGACCACGGTACCACATTAAAATAAAATCTATAAATAAATAATGTAGGGAGGGCTACATACAAGGGGGATAATACTGATAAGTGCATCCATAAGTATGTGCAATTAATCATATGTGCAGTTTTCATAGTGAATATCAGTATACCAGTGCAAATATACAATACACAATACACATGAACAGGGCATTTATAAACATTCATTTATTTTGGACATGAGGAAACAGAGACTAGATCAGTGGCAGCAGTTCCTTCAGAACAAACATCATGTTTGTGTATCACAAAATGTTTAAACAGTCATAGACAATGGGTAGTTTTATCAAAGACAGCAGCAGTAATAGAGGTTGTGCAATTATTTGATAAATGCAGAGGCAGAATGCTGTTCAGTTGTCTAGCAGCCTGCAGAAATAGCCTATTGCATAGTCTGGTGGAGCAGATCCAGACACTTTGGTACCTTTTGTCAGATGGCAGAAGAGCAGTTTGTGGGAGGGATGGGATGGATTATCTACAGTATTGGAGGCCTTGCAATACAGTATTTTTGTCCCAGGTAGAGGGTAGAAAGGACCCAATGACTTTTTCTGCAGTGCACACAATCTGCTAAAGGGTTTTGCGATCTGACATATTACAATTCCTGTACCACACAGTGATGCAGCTGGTCAGTATATTCTCCATTGGACTGGATTTACTTTATTGTCATTCAAACCATACATGAAGGAGTGCACAGCTGAAAGAAATTACATTTCTCCAGGCTCAATGTACGAACATAAACATAGAGACAAGTGCAAGTTATATAACAACAGACAGACATTACAGACAGCATAAACAGACAGAATATATGTATAATCTATTAGATAAGTTAGCGAATAGTGTAAAGTGTTCAAGTGATGAAAAAAGTAACATAATGGACAGACATAACAGCGTTTTAGGAGTCTGTCTGTGAGGAAGTCCAATATCCAGTTGCATAATAGGGTGTTGATACCTAGTTATTTTACAAAGTGTTGGGCGTTAAATGTATTAAAAGTGGAGCTAAAGTCAATAAAGAGCAGCTGCACATAAATATTCTTATTTTCCAGATGGGCCATGGTCAGATGGAGTGTTACCGATATAACATCATCAGTGTATCGGTTAGGGCAGTATGCAAACTATGGTACTTGACCAGCCTTTCTAAACACTTCATCGTGATGGGGTGATAGTCATTGAGTGTTGATGTAGGTAACTTCTTTGGCACTGGCATGATGGCAGTGGCCTTGAAACACAAAGGTAAGATGGCTTGAATCAGGGAGGTATTATAAATGTCTGAAGTGCAAGCACCTCGCTGGTGAGCCAGTGTTTCTTGTTGGCACATGTAGTGATATTCTTGATGACTGTCGCATCTTCCACACACTTGGATATGAATTCCGTCACAGACTCAGCATACTCCCCCAGATTGATGTGGCAGCCTCTCTGAACAAATTCTAGTCCATTCATTCAAAACAGTCCTGGAGTGCTGACACTGCTCCCTCTGGCCAAATCCTTACCTTCTTCACAGATAGCTTTATTCTAGATAGCAGTGGCCTGAATGCAGAAGTAAGCATAACAGAGAGATGGTCTGAATTTCCAAGGATGGTGGGGGCGGCTGCCCTAAATGTCTGTTTGATGTTTGTGTAAACCTAGTCTAATGTGTTTTCTCCCCTGGTTATTAAGTCCACATGTTGGTAATAATGTGTGTAAAACTGTTCTCAAGTTGGTTTGATTAAAGTCTCCCGCTTTAATATGAACACAGTCCGGATTAGTATTTTGAATCACTCTGACTGACTGATATATTATTAATAGTGCATCTTTTGTGTTTGCACTGAAGGGAATGTATACAGCTGTGATGCTAATAGGTGTGAATTCCCTTGATAAGTAGAATGGTCATCATTTCAGTGTCAGGAACTCTATATTGTCCAAAAAGTGGCTTGAGACGTTTTCACTATTACTGCACCAAATGTTGTTAGTGTAAATACATACACCTCCTCCCCAAGACTTACCACTAAGATCAAGGCTCCTGTCTGCATGGAATGTTGTTAGTCCATCCACATGTGTGGCACTATCAGGGATAGTAGAATTTAGCTATGTCAGGGCACAACAATTTTCCACCTTATGTTCGATAGTCTCTGTTAGACAATAGAATAAATGGAAGCACAGGTTGATATGGGTGTGACACCCCGTATAGTGGGAAATGGGGAACACTAGTCTACACTCTAGGTGTCTCATATATGGGAGCCTGACCAGGGTGGTGGTGTAAGACAGGGAAACACGGACACAAAAGGATTGGGTTTTACAAAAAACAAAGTGAGTTTTTATCTACAGGTGCATGTAAAGAAAGATAAATAAATATTGTCCTGCGGAATATATCTAAGGACGCACAAACACAGTTATGAATGGGGCCCAACAATGATGATCATATACAGTATTTACAGTGCTGACTGAAAGTCCCAAATGAAAAAGAAAAATGTACACAAACTAGTGGAACCCATATATACTCAAAAACAAAAATAAAGCTGTCGTCCTCTACAGTAATCCAAATCAGGAAGCTGCTCCTCCAAACACTGCACAGCATGGGGTTTACCAACAAAATGTTTCAATATACAGAAAAAGAAAAATGTGTATATACAAAAATATACAGTGTACCATTACCACAACCAAAATTAATACCTCCACTAAGCTCATCAAGAGATATTTATCAGGACAAGAAGGAAAAAAATATTTACGAAAATAAAATTAAGGCACAAGCCACAGTGCTACCAAGTACCTCTCTCTCCACTTGATTTAGCCAGAAGACCCCCTATAGAGGCTGGAAATTCCCTTTTGTATTGACCAATTAACCTGTCAAACATCATCCTTCTATGGGCATGCAATGATGTGTATGTGTTTCCAAAGAATGGCATCTCCCACCCTGCAAAATTCCTATTAAAATGCAGGCAGCTGGTGTGCATAGCTATGCTGGCACTTTGGACACAAATTGCACTTCTCTCACAATTGAAAGTAAGCCCCTTTCCTCCCCGAGCTACTGCCCAGACAACTGCCGATACAGCATCCCTTTGTAAGCCGCAGCAGGCCGAAACTAACATGCTTCTGCTGTCTTTTGCTCTTCCAGTGCTACAAGGTCGTGGGAAGAACGCGCATGGGTGGGAGACGAACAATGCCATCCTAGCCGGCCAGTGGCAGAGCCAACCTTTCCATTCTTGCACGAAACCCACTGCGTCACTCCCTGGAAGCTGCACATATCGTCTGTGAAGATGTCCCTCTACACTTTCTAAATGGACAAAAAGGCAAGCTTTATTTCTTTACACCATATTTGTCCTTTTTCTCCCAAATTAATGCCTTTCCCTGAAAACTGTGGAGGACACAAAACTAACTGTATTTAATAGCTGGTAATGCCAGTGAGGCACATTACCACAACTGGGGGATGGCCTTGGTCTAGCTCTGATTCCCGCTCATATACATGGTCTCTCACACTGCTTGCGTCACTTCCTGCTTCGGTCAGTGATGGTAGAAGAGTCCTCTGCTGTATAGACATCTGAATCTTGGCAGTATAAAATTCCCTGTTTGTTTGAGTGTTTTGTGTTCTAAAGCTAGTAAACCGCTGGGTAAGTTGTTCAATACAGTACACCGATTGTAGACCAATCTTGTATTTAACTGTGTAAAAGTAGACACTGCATTTAACATAAATCTCACATTGCTGTTGTGAGCTAGAGTGGCCACTGCTATAACGGGTGCCGTTATGCTTCCATGCTCTGTAGAAGGTTGTAAGGATGTGAGGGGGAAGTTTGGCCCTTCTTATTTGTCTTAGGAAGTAGAGACGCTTTTGCACCTTCTTGGACACAGAGGAAGTATTGAGAGTCCAGATAAGGTCCTCTGTTAGGTGCTTACCAAAGAATATGGTGCTTCTGACTGTCTGACTGTGGAGCCCTCGATGTGAATGGGGAAATGGTGGGCTTTGTACTTTCTGAAGTCATCAATACAAAAGCTGCTCTACCTCCATCCTGCATCCTGTCTCATTGCCATTCTTTATTAAGCCCACCAATGGTGTGTCATCATCAAGCTTGGTGAGGTTGCTTGAGTTGAACTTTACAGTATATTCGTGGGACAACAGTGTGAACTTGAGTGGGCTGAGCAAACAACCCTGGGGGCCACCTGGGCACAGCATGTTAGAGTGGAAGATGTTGTTTTTAGTGGACTCTCTGTGGCCTTCCAGTTAGAAAGTCCAGGACCCAGTTGCAGAGGGAGGTGCTGAAATCAAGCAGATGTAGCTTTTCTATCAGCTGCTGCAGGATAATGGTGTTGAATGCTGAGCTGAAGTCAATGAACAGCATTCTACTATAGGTGTTCTTATTATCAAGATGAGATGGTGACAGGTGGACGTCAGAGGAATAGCATCCTCATTGGATCAGTTTGGACAACAAGTGAACTGCAAGGGGTCTTGTGTTGTCTGGAGTCCGGCTTCCATGTGTCTTATGACAAGTTGCTCAAACCATTTATTTGCCAGAAGTCACTGAGACGTCACACTGCAGTCTTCTTTGGCACTGGAGTGATGGTGGTAGTTTACCACCTGGCTCAGGGAGGTGCTAAAAATGTCCATGGGGATATGGCTGGTCTGCACATTCCCTGAGCACATGGCCAAGAATATTGTCTGGTCCAGAAGCTTACCATGTGTTTTACTCTGGATACAGGAATTTTCTTCCTTGCTGGGCATTTGATAGTGCCGAGTCCACTGCAACTCATCACTATCAACCTTCAGTCAATATTCAGAAACCATTAAGAAAACTAACAGAAGATTATGTTATATACATTAGCACAATGTGTGGAGTAGAAGTTGAAAGAGGTTATGCTTAAGCTTCATAACACACTACTGAGGCCACACCTGGAGTACTGCATGCAGTTTTAGTATCCAGGCTATAAAAAAGACATAGCAGAACTAAGAAAAGTCCAGAGATTCTAGGATTGCAGGATATCAGTTATGAGTAAATACTGTAGATACTAAACCTTTCCAGTTTAAGCAAACAGAGATTAAGATGTGTCATGTTTAAATTAGGGGCGGCACGGTGGCGCAGTGGGTAGCGCTGCTGCCTCGCAGTTGGGAGACCTGGGGACCTGGGTTTGCTTCCCGGGTCCTCCTTGCGTGAGGTTTGCATGTTTTCCCTGTGTCTGCGTGGGTTTCCTCCGGGCGCTCCGGTTTCCTCCCACAGTCCAAAGACATGCAGGTTAGGTGGATTGGCAATTCTAAATTGGCCCTAGTGTGTGCTTGGTGTGTGGGTGTGTTTGTGTGTGTCCTGCGGTGGGTTGGCACCCTGCCCGGGATTGGTTCCTGCCTTGTGCCCTGTGTTGGCTGGGATTGGCTCCAGCAGACCCCCGTGACCCTGTGTTCGGATTCAGCGGGTTGGAAAATGGATGGATGGATGGATGTTTACATTGTGAATGGAATTAGTACAGTGGACCTAGACTGTTATTTAAAAAAAAAGTTCAACAAGAACACAGAGACAAAAATGCAAACTTGTTAAGGGTACATTTTGCACAAACATTAGGAATGTTTTCTTTACTCAGAGAACAATAGACACATTGAATAAAGTGTCATGTAGTGTGATGGACAGCAGGTCTGTAGGAACATCAGAAGAGTCTGACAGGTTATCCTCAGACGCCTATGCAAATCAATATATGTGTAAAATGAAGACTAAAGGGTGACCAGTTTTTTTTGTATGCAAGTGAATAGTATACACAATTTTGGAATTTGATGAAAGGTCTGAATTCTTGTCTAAAAGTCAAGAAGGATATGTTGATCAGTGTTGTCTAATTGTAGCAAGATGCAAAAATCTATTAGTACTAAAACAATAAGTACACCTGGTTTCACAAATATATACGTAAATTGAAGGAGTGTCTAACTGAAAATCTTTCCTCACCAAAAAGGGTTATTACATACAGTATGTATGTAATTTTACATATCCCGGATTGAAAATTATGCAATTTATCATAGGTGTAGCCACAATTAGCCACAATTAAGAACATAACACCATTAGATCATACGTGCTAACAGACGATGTTTCTCAAATATATCAAAAGTGAGCTATTAAAATAAGCAATAAGAAATCAACTGCAGCACTGGAATACAGAATAAGATAGGTACACATAACCAGAAGAGTGAAGTAATACAATTAAAGGCTCCATGAGCAACATTAATTATGATTTAGAGTGCACTTTATTCATTATGCAGAGAAGTGAAAAAAATATTTTACATTATACACAGAAAGTAAATGATTAGTTTTTGTCAGTAATTGTATTTAATGGTATACTCATATTCCTAATTACAAGGCAGTGAACAAGTATTTTCTCTTTCACTCATGCATCTTTTATTGTATATTATTGACATACAGTCTTATTGTACATGCTGATATATGTTTTTAGGTCTTCAGCCAAAGTCTAATACATTTGTTTTATCTTTTTTATTCAATGAAGAAAGTTCTCCAACACAAGCTGGCACTGTGTCAAAAACTTATTACCCTCTTACATTTTTTGTGCCATTTTTAGCAGCAGTCAATGTAACAAAACATAACTAAAATTCAATCAGCCTTCCTCATTGCAAAAGAGGAGCCTAGACCTGCTCTTACTTGCAGAACTGTTTTTATTCAGAAACACTGGTAATATCTTGAGTGTGCACTGCTCATTTCACGCAGCAGTTCTGCTTAGTATAGATCTGAATTTTGACTAGGCCAGTTCAAAAATTAAAATTTACTCCTTTTCATCCATACAGTCTAATGTGTGCTTGCTTCTGTGTTTGGAATCTTATACATGGTCTTACGGCATTACCCCACTACACCTTTTTCTTTGAGAATCACTGATACAGAGTAGGATTTATTGTTCCTACAACTATGACAAGTTGTTTAAGGCTTGATACAGCAAAACATCCCCACACCATCACATTATCAAAACCACCACTGTGTTTGACTGTTGGGTTTATTTGTTTACATGGGTGTACTTTATTTAATGTTAGCTTTTAAGAGAAGACCTAAACATATTAATTATGAAAAACTGGAGGAAATCAGAAATACTTTTTCACAGGACAATGTATTTAAACACATCTTTAATGCTAATGGTAACATTTACTATGTGTTTTGATAATGGTGAATATTAAAGTGGATGTATAGATTAACACCAGAGTAAAATAAGGTTTTTTTTTTTTTTTAGAATTGGCTAATATTATGAACTTTTTCTGATTTAAAGTTAGGTGATTATTTCTTATCCGATTGTATAACAAAGACACTTTTGATAAAGCAGTGTGGTGTAGTGGTTAAGGCTTTGGACTGCAAACCCTGAGGTTGTGGATTCAAATTCCACTACTGATACTTTGTGACCATGAACATGTCACTTGTCCTCCCTGTGCTCCAATTGAAAAACTAAAAGAAATGTAACCAAATGTATCATAAAGGTCGTAAGTCGCTTTGGATAAAGGTGTCAGCCAAATAAGTAAATGATAACAGCACATTAGTATGATTTTAGAAAAAAGATAAACATAGCTTGGGATAAACATTCTCTAACCTGCTTACTAGTCACAGTGAGACAGAGACAATCCTTGCAGCATCAGTGAATGGCAGGAAATATTTCTGACATATCTTGAAATTAAAAGGTCTGCCATCTAATATTTATCAAGTGAAATATTGTAAGAGCAGCTAAATAATTAAATGTCATGTACACAAGCAGTGAAACCAAATTATACTTGTTTAAAAAAAAGACAACTATTTTCAAAAGCTAAAGCGTTGTCGAACAAAATAGTCTCAATAATAAATGGTTCATTTTCAAAAGCAAAGGAAAAACAATTCAAATGCCAAAACATGCTATGTTTAACTTTGCTGCAGTTGAAGCTTATATAATCATAGCATAGTTGACTGAATACATTTCCTTCACATAAAAAGTTGATGATACCACACTCACTCAATCAATAAAGTTATGGATTTTTTGAAGAGCAGTATACAAGAGTACTTTGAATCAATGCAGTCCACCCACCCAGAAGAGTTTTTACAAGAAACACATCCAGTAAAAAATGTACCTTACGGCATAGTGCTTGTATCTTTCCCTTGACAAATGAAACCCAAATAAAAGCAAAATATTTTAAATGTTTTAATATATATGCCAGTTTGAATGAAACCTCTTATTATTTCAGTATATCTGAACCTTTTATACCCTCCATGACTAAAATTGCTTTTCATATCAGGAACTGCCAATAAATTCATGTTCTTGACTGAATGGGCATTTCAATCACCCCTACAGTTCTAAGATGGCAGCTAATAATTCAAGTCAGTTTATTATTATAAAGTTCACTTCCACATATACAGCGAGTGTACTGTGGTATATACCACTTCAAATGTAATATACTGAAAACACATAGAGACATGAAATAAATGTGTAAAGCAAAAGCATAATGTTGAAAGCAGTAACAGAATGGCATATGTGTGTGGAGAGAAATGTGCAAATTGTGATGAGTGACCCAGAAGAAAAGGGAACTGCAGACAGGACAGTGTGGCACAAGGGAGAGCAAAGCCCAGCAAGTTCATAGGAAAGAGAGAGAAAGGGGCATACACATGCAGTGATATTGCATGGAGTCATCAGTCCGTGTTGGAGAATTGCTATGACAGTAGCCTTGTCTTAAGTTGTATTTTTATGTGTATTATTTAATAAGATTTTTAAAATCATCAACATGCTATGTTTCAGCCTGGGTTGTTGCCCTGGCCTAAGTTTGTTTTTGATTATTTAATACTTTTTTATGTTTTTTTTAAATATAATTGTGTATGCTATGCTATGAATTAATAATAATAATAATTCTTTACATTTATATATCGCTTTTCTCACTACTCAAAGTGCTCTCCATTTCCTTACTGCAACGCAGCAGCTCTGTTTTGGTTTTATTTTCTCTTTTAGTGATATGAGTTTCTTTAATACTTTGTTTATCAATTATTTTGTTAGTTTGTGTTATATTTAGAGTACATGTAGTGTATTTTATGATCTGCCCAGTCTCCTGTATGTGGAGCCCAAGAAGAAGAGGACAACTCATTATGGGGGAACTCTCTCACAGCAGCTTCTGCATTGTGTTTTATGATTGCTCCCTAGTTAGAATAAGTTCTTTTTTAATTGCGGCATTTTATGTAACCGAAAACTATATAGATATGATATTAAAAGGCGATACCTCTCCCATAGTGATACGGTGGTAAAAATCACATAAGAGAAAATAACTTAGCTTTCTTTACTGACGATTTACGCAGCATTACAGACGGGAAGCCTATGGCAAAGACAATACCAAGGTGGGATCTTGATCTATACAGTCTGCCATCTTTTGTCGCTGCGCTGAAAGGATTTTCAGGACGGATGAACGTTATCACTCATCCGTCCATCGGCTTCGAAGTGTTTGGCTGCAGACCAAGTCTTATATACTGTCTTCTCCACGTGTAGGCCCTTCCTTGGTTTCCAAACAAGGAAAGGAAAGGATTCAATTTCATCTCTAACATACAGGAATAGTACAAAGCCTATTTTCGCAATTGTCCCCTTCATTCTCCAAATGCTAGACTAGCAGTTTCTAAATGCTGACAGCCCCTGTGTGCTAACTTTGGCCTGCACATGTGAGCGAATTTATAAAATAATTTCTTGTACAGAGCACAGTGACATTAAACTTACATTCTTGTTACAGCACTTATGATTTTGTTTATGATTTTTGGATTTACAAGATTTTGTTATGAAGTTGTTTTGGGTTTAATTTTATTGTGACTTTTCCATTATGTATTTTTTAAGTCTTTTTGTGCCCATTTTGAGTTTTAAAGTATGCTATTTGTTTTTTTTATTAAAAATGTATTTAACATTGAAAATAATTTCATTTTCTGTGCCATTTTGTTTTCCATTTGCATAGCGGTTTCTACAATGTTGCTAGGGAAATGAACCAGAGGCACACAGTGCATGACATCATCTTTGTGATGGGATAAAAGGTGAGGATAGATCCCTTTAATCTGTGAGAAATTCTAGTCATAGTTTTCCAGGTTAACATACTTTGACTTCTGGTTCATGCTGTGGGTTTGGCAGCAGTATTATTGACTTCACAGTTATTATTTTTACTTTTATAAAATCAATTGACGACACACAGATGTTGATTATGATTCTAAACTATAGCTTTTAATAACTGTAAAATCATGTCAGTTTTCTTATTAGGTTCTCTCAGAAAAGACAAAATACCTTTTTTAATAACTTCCTTTTTTCCTTCTAAATTCCTACCCACTAATACTCTACTGGAAATTACCAACAACAGGAATGTCAATCAACATCAATATAAATTTAAGCTGTTACTGAACATATACATACACAACAACTTTGATTAATGATAATATCTCTTCTTCTGGTCCCTGAGCATGGGAAAGGCACTATATAAATAAAATGTATTATTATTATTATTATTATTATTATTATCATCTCTGCTACTTATTTCCTCCCTAGCAACAGTTTTAACTCCTTCACTTAAAAGGTAATGTATTCTGCTTTGTGGTTTCCTGGTTTTCTTTGCTAAGTTTTTTCCTTTTTGTTATTCCTTTTTTAAATTTTTTCCAATAAATCTAACTATTAAAGAATCTTTGATTTGTTTGGTCCAGAGGTTTAACGGTTTTCCTCTTTTCCTTATTGTGGGTGCTTTTTAACTTAGGCCTTGTGTAGACAGGAAGCCTATGGTTTGAGTTTGGGTCTCAGTTGTGGGCCCCGAGCTCTGGCATTTTGTGTATTTTTTTTTAAACTTGTTCTCTTTTCTCAGCTCCACAGAGGCAGAAACAATTCCACCTTCAGATATAATTTTCTCATTTCAGTCACCAACCAGCCTCAGCATTGTAGAAGACAAACTACACTTAGGGGTTGCATAGTCATTTAGGATAAAGTGTTTTGAGGAACAAGGACATAATGGAGAAAGACTTTTATTTAGGCTTTATGTGCTCTATGCTAAACACCTCATGTCTTTTAACCAGTCAGAGTATATGTACGCATTAATCAGCACTGTTATGTACTGTAAATTCAGTTATCAATAAGTATGAGCTTCTGTTTTTATTCTGTGATCATTCAGTAACAGAATATTGTGAAGGATGCTTCCTCTTCAGCATGGTACTGCAAGAGAATAAATGGTGCAATGAGCAGTTTTTCTCCTGCCTGATTACTGACTCAAAAGGGTTTTTTTTTATCAGACTTGTATTGTTAGAGGATAAGTTTCTTTCTTTAATTAAGATGTTGATTTCTATTACACTATGCACACTCTGAAGTAGTGTACCATTAGACAGGCAAATGATGACTATTTAGCAGGGTAACACAAAGATCAGAAAATGAGTCCATCAATGGCAACAAAACATACACTCCAAGAATCACTTAGGGCTACAGCAGGATGTCAAGAAGAGAAAATAAGTGAAGATTTAGTACCAGCCTAGTAAAGTGAATTGCCTCAGGACAACTCATGAAAAAGTATAGTATGCTAAAATAATGAGTCTTCAACTTTGACATAGTATATGTTGAGACAGGTGAGTACCCCCTAATATTGTTAGGTAGATTATACCAGAGTTAGGAGGTTGTATAGCTAAAGGAGCATCACTTTAAAGTAGTTTGTTCATGCATGGGAGGGAAAACAAGTAAGTTGGAAAAGAAAATGTGCCTGTTAGGGAAATTTTGTAAATTTAATCCTACAAACACATTTACATACTTTCTGCAGGTGAACTGATAAGAAATGGTTTCCAGCTAGCAAACAAACATATATAGCATAGTGTTTTAAAATGTAAGTGTTACATAGATACACAGTCAAATATCTGTCATTCTATAACTGATTTTTTTATATACCAAATCTTCCAGATGATGTACACGTTTTTGGGAAAAACAGGTTGGATATCAAATTAAGGGAAAAAAAATCTTTTATTCATCTGACTTATGCAACAGTCAAATGTTTTAAGCCACTTCTTAAATAATGTAGTTTTGCCCCCCCTATCCATTCAGGTTTAAATTCATGTGTTATTTGGTGACTTTCAAACTTCACAATGGCATGAAAGGTGACCTGTAAAATCAACATTTATAAGGGTGCCACAGAGTTGCCTGGTTTTATGCAGTTACCAGATACAAAAATATGGAGAAAGAACAGTAGTTTTTTAAATCCTTTGTGACCACTAGGGGGTGTATCTCAACCTCAAACTCCAGACACAACCACAGGAATGAGTTCAAAAAAAGGATTTTATTTACAAAAATACCTTTAACAGGTTTCTTCTTACTTCCTCCAGCAAAATGCAAACAGAATAGACTCCGTTTGACTCCAACTCAATATTGAGGTGAGGTGGCCCATTTTATGCTGGACCAGGGTATAATTCTAGTGCAAAAGAAGCATATCCAGCACCCATGGCACCCAACAGGGCTTTCCAAGTGGACTACAGCTCCCAGCATACTCTGTGGTTATGTGCATGGGTGCACCAGTCCAGGAGGGTAAGTATTCAGTCTTGGATTACTGCTTCTCCCAAACCACTAATTTTATAGTCAGGTCCAGGAACAGAAATACTATATATCCTGTCCAGGCCCTCAGTTCACTGCCACCTCCTATTACACCTAACAGGCCTAAATGCTAGACTGAAAAATTACAATCGTAATGGCAGAACTATTTTGAGCTTGCAAGAGCTTCCTAATATCAACAGTCAGTAGACACCTTTCTAACAGAAAATAAGAAAGGCTGTTCCATGTTGTCATGTCAATCATACCAGATGACTGTAGCAATCATCATACCTCATGAATGTAGCAACCATTTTTTGTCACTGAAAACAATGGTAGTTTGCCATCAAAAAGAAAAAAACATAAGTAAATAAATAGTGCAAAAAACACCTTCAAACAATTAAGACACCTTATGTTTGCATCCTCAAATACCTTCTGAAAAATCTATCCATCCATCCATTTTCCAAACCTGTTACATTCTGTGCTAGTAAACAGGTGAGCCAGAGCCTATTCCAGCAATAACAGGGTGAAAGGCAAGAACTATCCCTGAACAGGGTGCCAGTGTATCACAGGGTGAACAAGCATATACACATGCACACCAGAGCCAATTTAGCTTTGGAAAAAAATGCAAATTTCATGCTTGGAGGACCTCAGATGTGAACACTGGTCCCCTTATTGTAAGGCAGCAGTGCTACCACTGCACCAGTATCAGATCAGGGGGAGTGTGAATGCGACTGAGAGAATAAAACTGAATAAAAAAAAAAACGCTAACGTTTACAAGTACCATACATTTATACCAGCTGTTATAGACTCAAATCAAATGTATGTTTTATTGTATAATAGTAACAATAAGAGCAGCTCACTACATTTATTTTGGGACACAGCAAGGCTTGAACCCGCAACCTCTTGATTATGAGTCAGCAGTTCTTACCGCTGTACTACCAAAGCAGTCATGACAATGAAGTACTCAAACCTGATTTCTTTGTCTTCGTCTATAGTCTTGAATAAAAACGCACTTGTTCTGTTATACTTGTACCTTTTGTGAATATGCTTATTTGATATTTGGACTTCAGTCTTCACACGTTATACATTTAATGTCAAAATTTTGTTGTTAGTACTAAAACATGAAAAAAGTTTGTCTTTTAGATATGTGTTCAACATTTCTTGCATTTCATGTCATCCTACACTTACATAGATCTTTCTAGACATGGAATACACATGAAATGCATGTGTTCCAATTAACAATATATTATTTATCGTATACAGCTCCAGGTACCTCACTCCCAGATAAACAAGGCTTGAGCTGGGAGAGCTTTTTGCCCTTTCTGTGGTGGTGGGGAGGATGGGATAGCAGGCTGCTTGCTGCTTGTGCTTATGGACAAATTTACAACACAAAAGACTCTGACAGAGAGGTGTGAATGGATTTAAGGTGGAAGTTTTTCGTAGGCTTTGGTAATTTTAGTGTTAATTCGCATTGTCTGTGAAAATGTGATTGGTTTTGGCAATCTTTTCATTAACATGACTAAGAAATTATACTTAACTCCAAATGAATCAGTTCTTTCCAATTCAGCCTTATCTCTCCCTTCACTCATCTGTAGAGTAGCGACAGAGGATTGCCCCCTGTTTGCTTTGCACTTCATTTTCTCACGTGAGACGCTTGTGGAACTCTTGCGTGATTCACAATAGTTTTCTTTAATAATTATTTATTTTTACAGAATCTCTCTTTATGCCCATGATATTCTTTTGTTGCTTTGGAATGTCTCAGAGAATTTACCGTTTATTTTAAAACTGTTTTATACATACTGTATGATGAACTCTCTGGATATAAAATTAACTGGAGCAAATCTGCCCTTCTCCCCTTAAATGTTTCCATCAGGTCATTATCTATTCCCCAAATACTTATTATGTAGCCCCGCTACATTCCCCAAGCCTAACCTTGGACAAGGGAGGGTCGAAGTATGGCTTGATATTGGCCACATTAACCATATCTGTCTTGGAGTGAGTGCTGATACCCCTCTGAACCTGGAAATTAATGGGACCTGTTTGTGAAATAACTTGAGCTGGATCTAACCATTTAGGCCCTAGCTTGGCGGAGAATCTCTTGCTGGCATTCAAGAGATGGTGGGCTCTAATCCAGACCAAATCACCCCGCTGAAAGTGCGCTTCCTGACACCGGGCATTATATTGGCGTGTCTGGATGTCAAACCCACCAACCTCTGTTAGATTCTCCACTGAAATTCCTTGAAATTAGTTAAATTATTGTACATGTTGTTTTCTGGACTAGGGACTATGGGAAGGATTCGGTCAAACGGGCCCTTCAGCTGTCTGCCCAGTGCAACCAAAGCAGGCGTCCCCACTGTAGCTTCATGCACCGCGGTGTTCAGGGCAAACCAAAGAGCGGGGAGCCATTTATCCCAGTCCTGATTGCGTTCATCCACATAGGAGGCAATCATGCTCTTCAGGGTCTAGTTCACTCGCTCTGTCATATTGGCCTGGGGATGGTAAGATGTTGTCAGGCTTTTCTTCACTCCCCAGGCTGTATAAAGTTCATTTAATTCGGAGCCCATGAACTGTGGACCCCAGTCCGAAACGATGTTCTTGGGCACCCTCCAGCGGGTGAATATTTTGTTCTTTAGGGTGGACCATATTTTGTTGGTCCTAGCATCCGTTAATGCGAACAACTCCACCCACTTCAAAAAATAATCAATTACCACTATCAGGATGGTCTTCCTCGAGCTAGTAACAGGAAACGGCCCCATCAGATCGACTCCCAAAGCCTACCCCAGTCCATCAGTGATCGTTGATTGAAGTAATCCTGCCGGTTTACCAGGTGGATTTTTGATCTTCTGACAAGTTAGGTGGCAAACGTCTTTCCAAGATCTTCAACAGAGTCTTCGTTCTTCCAAGGTGAAAACTCAAAGGGCTGTCATAGTAATAGTCCAGAAAGTCGGGGATGAGCACCTCCAGGACCACTAGTTGGTGTTGTAGACCCCCAAGGAAGGAATGAATGGTCCTGTACAGAACCCCCTGGAGGTCCACGAAGTCTACCAGTTCGGTGCACTGCTGCTCCAGTCCCTCCCTGATGTTTTGGCAGAATGGTCTGGCGGTTTGTGCTTGAGCCAGATCTTGCAGGCTTTTTGGCAGAGGGAGGACCATCTTCTTTGCCTCTGCCAAACATACCATCCCCAGTGGCTCTGATGCCCTGGACAGAGCATCAGGCATGATATTGCCACAGCCCTTCTGATAGGTCACCTTCAAAGTAAAGTTCTGGAGGTGGAGTACCCACCTAGTTAGACAGGAGAAGGTCTTCGGGTGGTTAAACACCCAGGTCAGAGCGTGATAGTCCGCGTACACTTCAAACTCAAGCCCCTCCAGATAGTGTCTCTATTTTTCCACATCCCAAACGACGGCCAGACACTCCTTCTCAGCTGTTGTGTAATTTAGCTCAGCGCCATGCAATGCTCTAGAGTACTGTTTCCCAAACACGGTCCTGGTGAACCCCTGTGGCTGCAGGTTTTTGTTCCAACCGGATTCCTAATCAGTGACAACACGTGATAGCACTGATCTCATTTAATTAGCTGTTTTTTTTTTCTTTTATTCGACATTCAGAAAAGCATAGCAGCATGATTTTTATATTTATAAGACATTTAGAAATATTTCTGCTTTTGCATTTTAAATGCAAAATTTAAATTTAAATGCTTAACTCTCTTTTGTTGATTTCATTATACTTTGCCCTTTCTCTGTGCAGTATTCCCCCCTTTGTTGTATCTTAATAATGACAATTTAAAACAAGCAGAGCAGACACGCAGGCAAACAACACTACATACTTAAAGGCTGCAAGCACTTTAGCAACCGACCCACTAATGAGTAAATAATGGATTAATTAAACAATTAGAAGACCTAGAAAAGTAGAATGAAAATCAAGATGAAAATACTGTTAAAAAGAAAAAAAATACATTATTCCTAAATAACTGCTTGTTAAATTTAAATTTTTTTTTTTTAGCAAACTTAGTTTTCTAAGTTCTATATTGTTCCCTAAACACAGAACTTGGGAAATATCAGTTCACTTAATTAGCCCAGGAGTTCAATTAAAAACAGAAGCTGGCTGGAACAAAAACCTGCAGCCACAGGGGTTCAGCAGGGCAGAGTTTGGGAAACACTGCTCTAGAGACATACGCGATGACATGTCCTGCATTGTTGACGTTTTGCGTGAGCATGGAGCTGAGCCCCAGGTTGCTGTGATCGGTCTGTACCTGGAATGTGAGCTGTGGATCTGGCTGGGCCAGAACGGGTGTCTTTTGAAGGTGGATCTTGAGTTGTTCAACCGCGTCCTGGCACTTCTTCGTCCACTCCCACGGGACATCTTTTTTTCTCAGGTAATTCAAGGGAGCCGCTATATCAGCCATCCTGGGGATGAACTTGTGATAACACCCCATTAACCCAAGGAATCGTTGTAACGACTTTAAATACATGGGCATGGGGTAGTCCCAGATGGCCAAGGTCTTCTTGGGATCGACAGCAACCCCCTCTGATGAAAGAATGTGCCCGAGGAAGCGGATGTGGGGTTGGATGAAGGTACATTTTTTAGTGTTCAGTGTGAGGTGCGCTTGATGGAATCATTGGAAGATGGTATCCAAGTCCTGGAGATGTTGTTTAATAGAAGGGTAGAAAACAATGACATTGTCGATATATACAAAACAAATCTTGCCTATCAACCCCTTCAGTACTTGTTCCATGAGCTGCTGGAAGGTGGCGCCTGCATTCTTCAGCCCAAATGGCATGACTTTAAATTGGAACAAACCTTCAGGGGTGATGACTGCCGTCTTCTTTTTACTCCCCTTGTCCATTGGCACCTGCCAGTAGCCACTGCTGAGGGCCATTGTGCTGAAAACCACAGCTTCATGCAGTGACTTCAGAATCTTGTGAACTAGGGGCATCGGATATGCGTCCAGGCTCGTCTTCGCATTAATCCCCCTGTAGTCCACACAGAAACGATAGGTTTCATCTGTTTTCTTCACAAGGACTACAGGGGATGCCCAGGAGGAGGAAGATGGCTCGATTATTCCCTCAGCATGCATTAGGTCCAGATGTTCTTTAATAATGCCCCTCTTCTGTGAAGAAACTCGGTAGGTGACTTGTCTAATTGGAAGTTTGTCCGAGGTGTGAATCTCGTGGCTAAACCCCACGGGCTACTCCTAGTTTTTCATACCACACCTCGGCCCATTTCTTCAACACCGGCCTTACCTCTTCAGGCTGTTCCTCCACTGGGGCTGCCACCGAGGTTCTTGCGTCACTCCTCACTGCTGCGTACAAACCAACGAATCTTGACCCCAGATCTTCTTTTGATTTATGAATGAATTTGCATACCCCTTCCCCTAGCATCGTATACTCCCTGGGTCTAGATGGATGGTCATTACTAAGGTGGTCAAAGAATCCAGCCCAAGGAGTAATGGGACAGACAGGTGCCGGTCGTCCAGGACATAGGTCTCCATCTCCCAGGTGGTGGAGAGTAAACTGTACCTCAAGGGGACTTTGCCCAGGGCCTTGTGTTCACTCCCATCTGCAAATAAGAATCGGACACAAGGGGCAGATGTTAAATTGTCTGACAGTCGGCTAATTTTCTTCCAAACGCCGTATTGCATCAAAGTGTGATGGCTCCCCATATCCACCACCACATCCACCTGCCACCCCCACAGCTTCACCAGGACGATCAGGAGGGACGTACTTGCTTGCATAATTGTGAGATCGGTTTCTGACAGGCAAGGCTTGGCCCGCTGGGGTTTGAGGGACTAGGTTTCTCATGTACTGGCTTGGACTTTATTCCAGTATGCTTTAGAGTTTCCCCAGTCCCGTTCCACTTGCGAACCAACCTTCACCAAGTCTTCCACTGACCCCACAACCCCCCTTAGACCCCCAGCTAACTGTGGGTTGCAGGCATTCAGGATGCGGCGGACCACCTCTTCTTCAGACATTGCCGGCTGCCACTTCAAACACAAAGCCCGATATTCATAGGTGATGGATTGCGAAGGAAGTTGCACCATTGATCACAGCTTGTCTTCCAGTTCAGATTCGTAGTCTTCCAGAAGAAAAGCCGCAAGGAAAGATTGACGAAAGGATCCCCATTCTTTGATATTCTTCCTCGCCCTCAGACACCAGCTTCACACTGGCCCCGAGAGAGAGGCCCCTATCAACCCCAGAAGCTCTTCTGGTGTCAGAGGATTGACAGCTAGATATGCCTCTCCTTCTTCCACAAAGTTGAGGACATCACTGATATTATATTGAGCCCCCAACTTGGAAAGGTATTCACCCCCCCGAGACCCATGAGGTGTGGAATGGAATGATGACTGACGCAAATTCTGGAGACTTCTTTGGACTTCCCCCTGAAGAGATTGTTGCCACCGTTGATCTCGCCTCTGGAGGCACAACATAATTTCACGCCCCAGGAGTTAAATTGTTCATTTACATATTCCTTCATTTCATTTCCAGGGAGTTGCTGATCCGAGTCCACAAGGCATCCAAGCACACTTTCAGCAACCTAGCGGACTCTCATGTCCAGCCGGGTAAGTTGTTGTGCCAGGTGGTCCCACAGAGGCAAGACATCCTCCATACATTCCTCCTCATGTCCATGGTGATCTTCAAGGTACAGTGACTGCAACGAATCCACCACCTCCTGCGCCTTTGAACACACTCTGACCGTGATGTGTCCTGGCTACTCCTTCCTCACACCACGGCAAAGCAATAGTGTCGTCCTGCTCGGCACACACAAAAGACATGGTGTTAATCGGGAAAAAATTAAAGGTAGACAGTGATGTTATTATCACAGATTTGTTCCTCAGAGAGGGCACCACTTATGTAGCGGCTGACCCTTTACCCAGACCAGCCACTACACTACCAAGACTATTCCTTGGATAACCTGAGGCTTCTTCATCTAGTAACAAGACGTACTCCTTACAAGTTGTACTTTTTTCCCACACAATGAAATAACCAGCAAACAGTAGACAGGAATGTAAAATCAAACACGGATATATTGTAAATGAAAAAGACAAACAAATATTCATAAATGTAAATATGTGCGCACAAAACACCATTATCCCAATGACACCAATGACTAATTATTATATACAGTAATCCCTCACTACTTTGCGGTTCACTTTTCACGGATTCACGACTTCGCAGGTTTTTAAATACAAGTGATTGCCCGCCTATCGCGGAAGTTATGTTCCAGACCCATCAGCAACAGGAGAAAATCCGCGATATAGAAAGACCATATAAATAAACATTTTTATAGTTTAAGCCTTAAAATACCCATCCTACATGCTTTAAACACATGTAAACTTAAAAAACACACTTTGTTAACACATATGATATGTGGATGTCGGGCTAAGGATATGAGTAACATCTCACTATTATAAAACATTTTAACTTCATGCAAGACAAGACAGTGAGACAGGAAAATAGGTGCTGTACAGGCTTTTAAATTATTGACACGCAGAGCGACAAGCAGCACAAAGCCAGCACAAAGTCCACTTCTCCTTAGCGTTCATTCAGCTCCCCACCCCCTTGACAATGTGAAGTGGCAGGAGCGTACTGCGCCTCTGGGGAGGGGGGTTTGAGCGAACGTGCGTTCAGCCCTCACACACCCCCACTCCTCCTCCTCCTTCCGAACGCGCAGAGCGACAAGCAGGCATTTTGGCAGAAGCAGCACAAAGTCCATTTCTGCTCAGTGTGAGTTCAGCTGCCCCCTTCACAAAGCGAGTGCAGACACATCGACGTCTGATCGCTGCGTGCAGTGTGCAGTGTTGGTCTGCGGTGTTTAAGAATGTAGAAAGTGTTTAAGAGCATAGGAAGTGTTTATAAGAGTGTGGGAAAGGTTAACAAGAGAGTGAGAAAGGTTTATAAGAGTGTGGGAAGGGTTTATAAAGCCTTAAAATATGTATAAATAATAAAATAAATATAGGTCGCTACTTTGCAGATTTTCACCTATCGCGGGGGGCTCTGGAACGTAACCCCCGCGATAGGTGAGGGATGACTGTAAAACACAAATATACAAATAATTACAAAGAACCCTCCCTTGCCCCTAAACACTAAATAGAAACACAGAACACAAACAGATTAGTTAAAGCCGGCAGTTGAAATGTGGAGATAAATGAGTCCAAAATAAAGTCTGTCAGTATTGATACTGGCTGTAGTGTTATTGTGCTCCTTCCCGAAAACAAAACGACCTCAACATGAAAGTCCTGGCAATAGCTGGTATGCATCCGAGCACCATGGTTTCTCAGCACTGGCTGTCGTGATGATGAATCGGATGTTAAAAAAGCAAGCAGTGGAATGATGCAATGAACGGCAGTGATAAGTTGGTAATTGAACGGGTAAATTGTCTTCTTTCTCTTCTCGATTTCTCTCCTCTCTCATTCTCTCCTCTCTTCTCTCTTTTGCCTTCCACTCCTCTTTTTTAAATACTGAATGTCCCGGATGTATCTGGTGAGTTTAACAGGCAATTTCCGTCTCGGGGCTGCGGTCTCTCTCCATCATCCTTCTCCTTTTCACTTATGGGGACAACATTTACTGATGCACATATAACGTACAGTAAACGGGACGATGAAAACAAAATGCGACTCAACACAGACATAAAACAAATACAACTTTCAAATATACAGTATTGGTATCACTGTAACACCAGTTTTAAGATATTGCTACATAAAATTTTTGCCATGGTTTGTAAGAGGTCAAACAATCTAATTTATTGGATTAATCTTACTATTTTGTTTCAGCTGCAACTATGTATAATAAAGATAAATGTATTACGTTGATTGAACTATGTGAGCACTGTATTTATTACCTCTCCATCTTGCCTAACTTTTGGATCAGTGTTCTCCCGCAGCTCTCATGTGCAAAGCCTGAGAATTAAACTTTCAATTCTCACCTTGGACAGGGCTGACAGAGGTGTGTCCTTTCCTAACTTTAAGCTTTACCATTAGGCCTTTATTTTATGTCCCTTATCTCATTGTATTTTTCCTCCATCTTCACGTTCTTCCTGGCTCTCCATTGAATCCAGCCTAGTTCTATCATAGAGTTTGTCAGATACTGTATAGTTTTCAGTCCATGCCAAACAAAGTCTAGCTCTAACAAATTAAATTTAACAATGTCCTACATACTTCACATTTCTAGGAAATCTGAGGGATGAAATAGAGTTTGCGGACCCTTATTTTTCATAATAACGCTCTGAATATCCTATTTCATTTCTGTGCTGGACTGCTTCATGTATTCATACACTTGTAAATCTTTTTAGGGATGCAGGGTTCATAGTGATCTTGCCTTTAAAATTTCACTAATTTCCTGCAGTTCTATCTTTTACCTACAGCTAAGGTCAGTCTATAAATTATGTGGTATTTCTCTCACATCTCCTTTTTTTCATTTTGTTTCAACAATCAGCTTTTAATTAAAACTTTTCTCAAAGCTGCACCAGGATGCTGGTAAAAAGTCTCTTGCTATTTCAGTTTCTTGAACCTGCAGTCAGTTCTACACTCATCTCCTGCCTTCATCTGGGTTTCAGTTTTTAAAGTAGAAAAACTGTTCCATCATTTTGAATCACCAGCTTATTCAATATAAAATTGTCCACAGGCTTTCATACAACTTGGTTTAATATGATATTTAATGGGTTTAGAAAATCACCTGAGGCTCTTGTAAAGTACATAGTTCCTTTTGTCATATGTTTTGATTTTTCACTCTTGCTGCATCTTTGTGGACCTCTATTTCCATCTCTCTTTTGATAATTTTGAATTATTTTATTTCCTGCTTTCCACAGCTTCATCATATTCCTTTTAATCCACTAATAAGAAGGTGATTTCAGTGAGTTCTTTAGTTGCTAAAAATCAAGACCAATATCTAATAAATTCATGGAGAATATAATAATATATAAATTATTTCTATTAGAACTTTCAACTTGCTTGTATTAGTTTCTCATCTCCATCAAATATACTATCTGTTGAAAAAGGATTGCACTTATTAAAATTTGATTATTTGTTCTAATCAGGATGTGTAGGGCATACTGCTGGCACATAGCTTTCTTGTTTTTTTGTTTTTTTCAGCCATCTCTGAAATGGGGAGGAGGTTACCGCTTGGCCTGGCACTTTATTCTCCTTTTGAAGTTGCACTTTTCTTATTTTGTTGTTTCTCTTTTTTCCTCTTTAAAAATAATAAAAACTGTTTACAAATTAGTCAGCCTCCTATCAGAATATCCTGATATTTTGTAGCTATTCATTAAGCTGTCTTTTATGTCACAAAATGAACCGCAAGAGTGTAACAGTAAGCATTGCTTTCTTTTTGTGATGCCCTGTGTTGGCTTTTGTGTCAGAATATTATATGACATTTTACCCATACGATTTTGGAGATTGTATTAGTCTTCTTGAATTGTTATAACTACTTGTTTGGTCTTTTTTGTGTGGCTTTCATTTTGCTAGAGACACAAATCGCTATTTTGTAACAGCCAGCATTTTGCATAAAAGTACATACACAGTGAACTGTGTTTTGCTGCAAGTTGCTCAGATAAGCTTCAGTGAACTGTTATCTGTTTACCTGCAAATTTAATACTTTAAACAGCTGTTTCATTCTTGCCGCAATGGTCATAGGACTCCACAATTTTGTATGATACAGTATTGTATATGTATTTTCTCTGAGTTTATACATATTTTGTCTCAATGTGTAGCCCACAGTATAATCCTAGGTTAGGGATAGTGGAAGGCATCCTAGGGAACTGGATGCAGTATACACAAACCCTCTTGACAAGATAAGGGGCTTCATGTATAAACAGAGCATACACACAAAAATGTTGCATATGCCCATTTCCACACTCATATCGTGATATATAAAAAGTAAACTTGGAGTAAAGCCACGCACATTTTCACGCTAGCTAAATCTCTTGCGTACGCAAGTTCTCTGCTCAGTTTTGCAAACTGGCGGCACCCAGTGTCAAAACAGTGTCAATGTTCCTGTGTGGTTTCCCTTTATTTTTTAGATCCACATCCCTGATGCGGCTTTATCAAATACACTGAAATTAACCGCATATTGTTTATTAGTTTAAGGCAACTGATTGGTTTATCAGAATACAACATCTAGCCATGAGTACAGTCTATTTGAACTTCGTATACAGTATGGCAAATGTTTCAGAGCCTTTCCTGTAGGGACCTTGCGGTTCAGAAACAGGTTCATCCCATGATCTGTAAACATACTCATCAGTCCATCAAGTGCTCCTGGTAGAACTGCTTGTACTTATAATTACAATCACTTCACTGTAAACTTGCACTACAGATATAATATTGCATAACTGGAGTCACTTTATAAAGCGCATATTTATATATGATGACGACTGGCTTCTAAGTCGATTTAGATTTCCAAGCGCTATCTTCTTGGAGCTCTTGATATCATCATTTTTAAGATGAAATGCAGTAAAGTATGTATATTACATTATACAGATACATTTTTAACTTAATTTAAATAATGTATATTGTTAATAATTTAACATGTGAGGACACGGTGGCGTAGCGGTAGTGATGAGATGGCACCCTGTTTAGGGATTGTTCCTGCCTCGCACTGCATGCTTGCTGGGATTGGTGTGACCTTGGATGGACAGATGGATGGAATAATTAAACATGTAATACAATGATATTTAAATGTTCCATAAAAGTTTTGAAGAATCTGTGTTCTAAGCTTACAGATGGCTTGACATCTATTACAGAGCTGATTGTATGTCGACTGGTTACATGGAAAAAGAAAAGGAAGGACAGGAATTGGGGGCTAGTACGTTTGAAAGAGACAGTACTGCTGCAATAAATTATTTCATCTAAGGTCTCGCACGACGCAGCAAGGCAGGAGCAATCTCTGGACAGAGCACCAGCTCGTCACTACAACTGCGCCACCATGTCCCCATGTTTAATACATGCTTTAATTCTTATCATTATGAAAATGATATCAAGGATACATCTTAGTATTTAAATTGTTCAGAGAGCTGTAATATAATGAATGTAATGCATTCTGTGTCCTGTCAGCGGAAGAGAAAGCCCGTTTAAGAAGAACATAGTGATTCTCACACATAGAGTACATAGAAGAACACATTGAATACGAAGCATTTAACATGCTACTTTAGTTATGATGGGATTTGAGAATCTAGTAAATTAAATAATTTTAAGATGAAGTTTATGACGTTCTACTTAAATGACAAAATAAAGTATGTGATTAATGTGGAAATGTTGATCTTTTTTTCCTACTGTGTCCCAGTTTTTTTCTTTTCTCTGTACCCTAATAAGCTTCTATATGACACTTGCATGGTGGGCTACAACTTCCCTTTTCACGGCGATGTTGATATCTGACCACTTCTCATTTATATCAGGCACTGTGCACCTTTCTGAACTCGATCATCTTCCTTTTCTTGTTTATATCACTGCTTAAAACAACAAATAGTAAGTTTTTCCTTGCCTCTACTTGATATTCGTTGAAATTCTTCTTTTTCATCCGTACTTTTTCCATTGTCTTTTCATAGAATGCAAAACATAAGGGGCTATTTATATTGATTTGCATATTCAAAGAGGCGTAATTCTGGGAGGAATCGGGATGTTGTGACAGGCATATGCGCGAGCATTACTTTTCACAATGACCAGGATTTATGTAGAAGAAAAACATGGAAGTTGGTTTACGCACAAATTTATTTATCTGGGGCCCCATGAATAAATGGTGTGTATGCACAAAAATGTTTCCACGTTCAAATCGCAATGTATAAAACCTAAACTTGGCATAAAGCCAGGCACATTTTCACACTAGCTCAAACCCTGGCATATGCCAATTCTCCATTCAGTTTTGCAATCTGGCAGCACCCAGCGTCAAAGCAGTGCATTTGTTCCAGTGTGGTTTCCCTTTCTTTTTTAGATCCACATCCCTGACGCGGCTTTATCATATACACTGAAATTAACTGCATATTGGTTATTAGTTTAAGGCATATGATTGTAATTAACATGTAACAATATAATGGTCCATGGAATGGCCAAACTATACCAAATACCATAGCTGCTTTAGCGTTGTTCCACTCAATGCACCACTCTGAGTTTTTATCCCACTGTATCTGAATGTGGAATCACAGGTCTACAGCAGCTGATCGGAAAGAGAATTATCGGTATACAGCATCAAGCACATGCTACCTCAGCCATGTGCTATTTGAACTGCTCTCATACGACAAACGCTTCAGAGCCTTTCCTGTACAGACCTCGCGGTTCAGAAACAGTTTCATTCCAAGAATTATAAACACACTCAATTAATCCATCAAGCGCTCCTTGTAGAACTGTTTGTACTTATAAGTACAATTACCAAACTGTAAACTTGCAATACAGTTATAATATTGCACAGCCTGAGCCACTTTATAAACCACGTATTTACATATGATGACAATATCATTTTAAAGATGAAATGCAGCAAAATATGTTTATTACATTATACAGATAAAATGTTAACATCATTTAAATAATCTATATTGTTAATAATTAAACATGTGAGGACACGGTGTCGCAGCGCTAGCAAGGAGCTGGCTCCCCATTCAGGGATTGTTCCTGCCTTGCTCTGTATTCTTCCTGGGGCTGGCACGACACTGGAAGGATAGATGGATAGAACAATTAAACATGTACTATGAAGATATTTCAATGTTCCTTAAAAGTTTTGAAGAATCTGTGTTCTAAGCTTACAGATGGCTTAACATCTTTTACAGAGCTGATTGCATGGTGATTGGTTATTTGGAGAAAGAAAAGGAAGGACAGGAATTGGGGATTAGTACATTTGAAAGAGACAGTACTGCTGTAATAAATTATTTCGTCAAAGGTCGCGCACGGCACAGCAAGCATCTTGCGGGAGGCAGGAACAACCTCTGGACAGGGCGCCAGCTCGTCACTATCACTGCGCCACGTGTTCCCATGTGTAATACCTCCTATCATCATGAAAATGATATCAAGTATACATCTCAGTATTTTAATTATTCAGAGAGCTGTAATATCACGAATGTAAAGGATTCTGTGTCCTGTTGGAGGAAGAGAAAGCCCGTTTAAGAAGCACGTTGGTTTCACATAGTGATTCACACACATAGAGCACATAGAAGAACACATACAAAACAAATCATTTAACATGCTACTTTAGTTACGATGGTATTTGAGAAACTAATAAATTAAACGATTTAAAGAAGAGTTTATGATGTTCTACTTTAATGACAAAATAAACTACGTCATTAAAGTGGAAATTTCGAGATTAAAGTTGACATTTCAAGCTTTTTTCTAACTGTGTCCCTGTTTTTTTTTCTTTTCTCTGTATCCAAATAAGCTTTCATATGACACACAGACGGTGGGCTACGACTCGCCTTTTCACGGCGACTTTGATATCTGACAACTTCTTTTTTATTTTGAGCACTGTGCGACTTTGTGAACTTGAGCTTTCGAGTTTTTCCTACACTCTATGTCACTCGATCAACTTCCTTTTGTTGTTTATACCACTGTTTAAACCATCAAATAGTAAATTTTTCCTTGCCTCCACTTGGTATTCGTTTAAATTCTTCTTATTCCTCCATGCTTTTTCCATTGCCTTTTCACAGAATGCTGAGCTTAAGGGCTATTTATATTGATTTGCATAATCAACGAGGCGTAATTCTGGGAGGAGTTGGGGAGTGGCGGCAGGCGCACGCACGTGCGTTACTTTCCACGCTGACCGGGATTTATGTAGTGGATGAATGTGGAAGTTGGTGAACGCACAGATTTATGCATTTGGATTTTTTTGTGCATACGCACATTTCCGCTTTTGTCCATACACCATGTTTTAATGTGATTTCTATGCACGGCGTTATGCATGAGGCCCCTAGATTTTTTAGTATGTACGTACATTTCTGCTTTTGTCCATACACCATGTTTTAGTGTGAATTCTACGTACAGCGTTATGCATGAGGCCCAAGGTGTTTTGCACATAGTTTACTTATTAATACTTTGAAGCAGAACCACAAATCATCAGAGGACCAGCCAGTTATCTATGGGTAAAGTCACAGTATGTGAATCCAGGGCTGGATTAAGGCTTTAAGATGCACTAAGTACTTAAAAGATTTTGGTGCCCACATATATATCTAATTCAAAATATAAACAATAATAAACCATAAAATAAAATGTCATTTGTCAAAATGAAACAAAATGTTCAGTAAGATGGTAAATAATGTTTCTTTGCAAACTTCCGCTTTATTTATATTTGAAAAGTTTTCTCTAATTGTTTCTAATTGCAAAGTCTTTGATCAGATCCTCAAAACTAATCTTACATAACACATCTGCTTCTATACTTTGTAGTGATAAGGCATTCTGCCTGCCTCTATTATTACTATTTTATTATTATTTTTATTATTGTATATATATATGTAATTTTTTCATTCAATGTGGGAGCCCCTTTTAGTGTAACCTGATTCACCTGCACCATTTGAAATTTTGCACCATATGGTCCATGGTAAATCCAGCAAATCTGTGGTGCCCTGTAATCCACCATCTCAGGACTTCATTGACAGTGTATATATGATGGTGAATAACATCCATATGACCAAGTTTGTCCGTCCATATCACAGGCCATCTCCTCAGAATAGGTTGTACCTCACAGGGTTGAAGAACAAATGCTGTCCTCCACTGGGCTGATATCTTTAACTGGTTCTGCCAAATAGTAATTTAATTTTGGCCACTGTAAACCATCACATCTCCCTTTCCTCAAAACTGAACACCCCACCCCCAGGCATTACATATTCATGAGTGCTTGGGTGCAAAATGATGTCAGCTGCCACAATGGAATCCAGCCCTAGAAGCAGTGACATGGACAGGAATGCATCCTCCAAGACGTACACTTTGACTTCCCAAGATATATTCTGTAACATAAGCTGCATCAGAACCTTGCCAATATCCCCATATGCTCAACCATCTACCAAGAACAATTTTACTGTGACACCTCCCTTAAGCAGCTCACAGAGCAACTTTATTTTTTCCCACAAGCTGTGATTAACTAAGGTAAAGGTGCTCCCGTGTCAACAACAGCTTCTCTGATGAACTGGCACCACTAGTAAGGGCAACTGTGTACGTAATATGGTGAGCTCAGCTCTGAAGTTTTGCCTTGGATGCTTCTCTGCTAGAGGTCCCCCCGGGTGGATCTTTTTAACCCTCATAGCAGCCCAATCCTTCTCTATGATGGACTCGATCTTTACCTGTGACTGCACTGAACTCACTGTCCCCCTAAGTGCTACAGCAGGCCATGGTTTACAAGCACCAAGAATGCATCTAACCATGTGTTGTTCTGACATATTGGGGTTCCACTTTGGACAGAGCATATGGTATTCGTAAACAAAGTCTCTGATTGTTTGCGAGGGACCCTGTCGAGCAGCCAGCAGCTGTTCTTTGACTTCAGTTTGGTAGTCAGCTAGTAGGAAAGCTTTCAGAAAAGTGGTACAGAAAGAAGCACAGTCCTTAATATTATTCATGTCTGCATGATACTAGTAGTGCACTGTTCCTTGAAGTGACATACTGAAGAAGCCCATCAACTCAGCTAGCGTTAATGGGTGTAGCTCTAAAAACGCATCTGCTTGCTCAATAAATTGAAGCACCTCTGCAGATTTACAGGAGGCTTCCAGCTTCGAAACTCCAGCAACATGGTACCTCCAGAGGTAAAGGAGTAGGATGGCTGCACTTTAGCCAATGGCGTCGATCAATGCAGAGTTTGAAAGTACACAGCAATACTCCTCCTCATCGCGTCCTGTATTTTTCCACCTCTCATTGTTGATCGCACCTCAGTAAGCAGTCTACCAGCTTCTGTTCTAGACTTCTTAGGGCTCATTTATACTTCACACTCAGAACATGGGTCCTCAGAAATTAAAGCGACGCGTGCGCGAGTTACAGTATCAGCAAAAAGTCGGGGGGGGGGGCACAGTGTGATAAAAGTTGGAATGTGACATCAGAGCCTCTGTTTATTATCTACATGTAACAGAAAGCCTCTATGCAGATCCTATGGGATCGATGTGCACGCTTCGATGTTTGATGAATGGTCCGATGTGGTGAAGCAAAATGCCAACATACAGATGCATTTGTGGCACTTTTATATTCAAGCATCGCATATTCCCAATCATATTGACACGATACATTTTAATAGTCTCACATACCATCTTTTGTGCCGTCTTTTTTTTTGCAGCTTCACAACAGCAACATAATGTACAGCACTGTATTTGAGCCACAGAGAAAAAAAATTAAGGACATAGTGAAAACATGAATTTTTTGATTAAAGTGGAAATTTTGGCTTTAATCTCGAAATGTCCACTTTAACTCGTAGTTTACTTTATCATTAAAGCAGACCGTCGTAAACGTCATCCCAGTTTTTAATCGCTACGAGCTTCTTGGACTTCCTCCTGACCTGACAGTAGCGGCAAACAGCAATAGATCATCACAAAGAACACATTAAATGCATGATATTCCAACTCTCTACAAATTTAGAATCTTTAGATTTATACTTGATATCACTTTCATGATGAAATGCTTTAAAGTATGTATGTTTACATTTTACAGATAAATCGTTAATTTCGTTTAAATAATGAATACTGTTAATAATTACACACATGGGGGTGACACGGTGGCGGAGCGGTAGCACTGTTGTCTCGCAGGAAGTCACGTCGCTGGTATTCCCTGCTTGGAGTTTACATGTTTTTCTGCTGGGTTTCCACACTGTGCTCTTTTTTCCTTTCAAAGATATGCAGATTTGGGGATTTGGTGCTGCTAAAATGACGCTAGTGTATGTGTGTGCTTGTATTCACCTTGCGATGTGCTGAGGCCCCATCCAGAGATTGTTTCTGCCTTGTGCCCAATGCTTGCTGGAATGGACACATCCCTGGATTGATGAATTTAATCATTAAGCATCCTTTTCAGAGATATTGCGGTAAGTTGTCATTGGAATTTAATGGGGGGGTCCCACAATTCACAATACAGTGAAAATATCTTGCACTGCCACCTGCTGGATTCCTCCAGATTTACGTAAAGTACACACACAAGTATAAACATTTGTCACACACGTGCACATGGGAGGCAGCTAAAGGGCTTGAGTAAGGGCAATTCTGAATCAGACCAGGATGTGTCAGAGTCCACCTTTTCCCTATTCCCTCAGTTCTGTTTTGGACTCAGTTGTGTGCCCAATAGTGCTATCATTTATGACAATTTGCAGCCAGGAAACCAAATATACAGGTGGCTGCCCCAAACCTTGCTATGGCGTAGCAGGAGCGTCCGCTGCAGCATGCGTCGCGTGAAGTATAAACCCGGCCTTAGACATACATGCACCCACTCACGCAAATCAGCCACCGCCACATCCAAATATCCGTGAAAAGCATCTTCCTGTGCTACTATACTCTCTGTTATTTCCGTTAGATGGACTTGAAGCTCATCCAGCTACACCTACACCTCTGCAAGTTCAGTGAGGCATAAATAGGTCCCTGATCCTGGCTTTTGCTCTTGGGAGTTGAAATATAGTATATAAAGTATCTAGCAGGCTCACTGCCTCGTGTAACTCTTCCTGTACTCTGATGTGGCAACCAAGCAATTCACCTTGCTCTGGCGTCGGGAAATGTGCAAACTGCCAGTGACACCATACATATTCATGACAACTGTTACACTATGACTAGTTGTAAGCATATGTTTAATATGTCAATGTGCTCTGTACAAATATATCTTATAAAACCTGATTTTTATTCACATGCAATACAGTAGACACATGGCTGGATTAAGTACAGAAGCTGACATAGAGAACTGCCATGCAAGCAACATAAAGATGGACTAGGACAAATGGAAAATGTGCGCAGTCAGACTGAGTGATGCTGTAACAGTGAGCTATTTCAATCTGTTAAGTCAGCAAAGAATTGCGTCCTTGTTTGGAGAGTATTGTTGCCTTGTTTTTAATTGCACACTTGTCTGAGATGGCCCTGGACATGGAGAAACAGTATAAAGCCTTGGAACATTGCCAGGCATATATTTGAAGCTAACGAATGGAAGGAAAACATTGCCACCTGTACCTGAGAATGCCTTCCACATCTGCATTGACGACACCAACAGACTCCACTCCTCGGGTCCCCATTCCATGACCGGGTATCATCACTGGCATCATTTGTCTTTGTACTATCTGCAGCGTAAGCCAACATTAAACAAAGCTAAGTTATTACTCCTACGTGATTTCTTACCACCGTATCACTAGAGAGGGGTATTGTCTTTTATGTTTTATCTATATAGATTTGAGTTAAGTAAAACGCCAAAATCACAAAATAACTCATTTCCAGGGAGTGAGCACCCCCTAGTGGACACACTTGTCTACTATATAAAATACCGTATTTGACAACCACATAAGGCCTCAGTTTAGTTCAGTTTCTTTATTGTGTTCCCAATAATTATTTATGAACGTTTTGAAATCAGTTTTTTTGTCCTATATCTCCTGACTCAACAATACAAGAAAACACCCACATATGATATACCATTCAATAACATTCAATAATAAACTTGAGGTCCAGTTATGCAAGACATTGAGCTTTTTGGGATTCTCCCCATTTTGGGACCTGTGGTCCTGAAAAATCCTAATCTGTAGGATCATATTTTCAGCAAGAAATTATACCTTCATAATAAATAGTAAACCAATACATGTCTTCAGCCAAAATGATCAGAAGGACTTGAAGTTGGGCATGTCACATCCACTGACCCTAGTTCTTCACCCCTTAATGGGATATGAAGTGTCAAATTACTCCTTCTCACAACACTATAAAAAATGTGAATCAGTAATATAAAAATGTGGAGTGTGGTTTTATGATATTTCAAGGTTTGCTGATCATGAATATGGTAATATTTTTTATATTGGATTCTCTTATTTAATTATTTGATTCACTGTTATTTTTTCAATGCCATTGCAACTTATTGTTATTCACAGTACGAGCACAGTGTTTTGATTCTGTAGCTTCCTAAAAAATTACATCTTTTCATTTTTCAGTGAAAACTTCAGAAGACTACTATGTGAAGTGCAAGCTACTATTATTAAAATGAAAATCCACAAATAACAGTTGTTACCACCAGTCATAACAGTTGGGTCAATGTTTTAAGATCAGAAATACTCCATATCTTAGAGTCCTGAGCATGCTTTGTTGTTTCACTGTTTTGAAAACTTGCTAGCATTTTGCAGCAAACAGTATCCTAAAAGTACAAATGCATTTTGTTTAGGCTGTAGACTGTATACTCTGTTGAGTCATCTCTTTCGCCACACAAGTTTATGTGACAAAATTAAGCATGTCCTCAAAGATATTAAGCTTTTAGCCAGACATATGCTCCCTACAGAATACATTATTTTATGTCATATTCCAATGCCACTATCAAAAACACATCCCCACACACCTCAAAGCAGATGAGAAAAACTGAAATAACAGGAAAAAGCAAGCACTTGGCTGGACATTTAACTGATTTAACTTCTTGACACAAACAGTCAACATATTCAAGGAAAAGTCAGTAGTGCAGCAGGAACACTGGCATGTTTCTTGTCTGTGACCAATGTCTTGGCTTTCTAGCTGTGCTCAGGTGGCTTATATCAGAAAAAAGTTGCAAAAGCAAAATTGCTTAATGATGTCCAAAAAGACAACATCTGATTTGTTAAACCATTGCCAAAGACAGACATTCCAATAACCAATTATTATAATAAGTAACTATATTACATATTCTGTAAGAATGAGTAATGTAACTGCATTTTGTCAAAGGTGAACTCCTTCAGGGGACATGCATAAAAATGGTGTTTTTTTAAGAAGCCAGGTTTAATAATAATAAAAAAAATAGGTTTCTGCCTTAACTGGGTTGCTCACCTTATCCCAGTTTTGTGTCTTATATAGCAGACAAGGGTTCATCTTCCTTACTGTCTGGTTGTACTTGTTCTTGTTTAGAACACGGTGCCTTAACAATAAGATCCAAAACGTTTGCTCTGTAGCAAAATCATATCAGATCCAAAACCAAATATCTCTTCTATACAGTTTTCTGATGATGAAAATGCAGTTGGTCCATCATTCACATGCACTGTGATATACGCAGGTGAACTGTTTAAAATTTTCAAGAAAATCAAACTTTGATGACTACATTTCCTCTGCCAGACCCAATGATGCATCTATCAAGACTTTTTGTAAATTTATTTTACAAGAAATTGATTATAACAATAGAATTTCCAAAAATGTTGCAATATCATTATGTGACAATGCATAACAGCCTTTGACAGTCTGATAAAATAGCTATAGTGGTGATAGATACAAATAAGCTTCCGAACCAGGGCTAGAGATATCTATTAGATGATATTAGCTGTAAAGTTTAGAAATGTGATCTCTCATACCAGATATACTGTATCTGTACTTATTAAAGAGTTATCAGAAAGGGCTGTACACTCTGATCTTATTGATTAAAAAAAAAAAACTTTTTTAAAAACAAATTTTGGTTTAGCCCACAACCTTCCATTCTTATCTTTTATCTTTGGCCCAGAATTCAGAAATTTTCTCCATAATCCCATTGGAAGCCCTACCACTGTAAGTCATTTATATGTTAAGTTTTGAATCATGTTATCCACTTTATAGAGAATTCTATATATCTCTGCCTTAATAAAAGAATAAATGTCTGTTTGTCTGTCTGTACGTCTGTCCGATTGCTAGGTCTCTCTCATTCCAAAAGCTGGTGCATCACAAACATTTGTTACCTGAAGTCTACCTATACTTTGTTTTTCGACCATTTTTTCATTTAATTAGAAAGTAATTTAAGTTTGACGCCTTTTTGAGTTTTTGGGGCCTGAATTCAGAAAAGTAGTATTTTGGGTTACAAGCCAAAAACATGTCCAAGAATGGCAAATGCTTGATATCATATGAACAGGTTGGGTCTAGCACTGACTACATTTTTCATATAAATAAAAATGCAAAGAAAATCCTAAGAACTGTAACAAATATACACAATCAGTTAGTCATATCTGATAGTAGAACAAAGTCTTTAAATTACAGACAACAAACACTTCCAAGTATTTTTATCAATGATCTCTTTCACTCCTCCTATTAGCCTTAAATTCTTTCTTCTATTTATAGGTGTTTATAAAATACACTTGGTCTTTGATATTTCTGGTAATTCACTGTTCTGTTTTGTATAAGAATGGTATGAAAAACAAGACAACTTCTATAAAAAGTATGTTGAAACTATAATTCATTTTTACAGTTAAATAATTAGCACATATTGTTTAATTTTCTTTTTCTGTCTTTTTTGTCTGTATATGGTTGTACTTATTTATGGCATCACACTTCTTGGCCCTGAAGCAGGGACAGTTGGTCCTGAAACGTGTAGGCTGTTTCTTGGTTGCTTTATTCACAAGCTTCATAATTTTGAGACTTCTGCGGCATCTCTTGGCTGTCTGACATGTGGCTAACTGAAAATATAGTACCTTGGGAACAACTACTATACTGAAATGGAATTCTCCAATTCTCTTTTGATTATTTCCCTTAAGATTGGTACAAAGACTTTGAACTGTTTGTAATTTAAAGACTTTGTACTACTTTTGGATATGCTTGACTGATTGTCTACTTGTTTATATAACTGTATAAAAATTTGGGCTTACAGATTTTTAAAATAAGTGCCAGGTATTGTGATTGTGTATTTTTCACATTTGAAAGAAATGAATCTGCTGTACAATGATGATCTGTATTAGGCTGTGTCTGACTCAAACTAAGGAAAAGACTCTTTTTGAAGGGTTAGTTTCAGTCTATTTTCCAAAACTCTAATTGTGAGGACTTGGCAGCATGCAGATTGTATAAAGATATATTTTTGTGAAAACATCAATATTGGTATGATAACATTAATTTAAGATAAAACAGTATCACTACTGAGGACTAAGGAAGACTAGGTTTCAGTTCTAATCCTGCTACTGCGGAGTTTGCATGTTCTCCCAGGGACTGAATGTCATTTCCTTGAATGCACCAAAGACATGCATTGTAGTGAAGTTTGTGATTCAAAATCGTCTTTTTATGAAGGAGTTTGGTTATGTGGGTGAATTCAGGATTGCAACGGACTGTGTTCCTTGTCCTTGTTCATTCTTCTAGGATAGATTTTTAACTCCCTGCAAATTGGACAAAAGAGACGAAACTTTACACGATAAAGTAAAAATATCAGAGAACTATTACATTTAATGGCAAGTTATTCAATATTGCAAAAACATCAATGTTAAAATATATCAAAGTCTCAATTCTATGTGCATATCAGATATTAAAACTTTGCACCTCTCGACAAGGTCGACACTCTTTCCACAAACAGACACACTGGCTGATGGCTGTGCCCAAAAGGTCATTAAAGGCCTGGATCTTGGTTTTTATCCAGGACACTCGCAAGCCCAGACACTCAGACTCCTCGCTCAGTCTCTTGAGCACCTCGATCAAAGCCTCCATTGACTCCGCAAAGATCACAGCATCATCAGAAAAGTCAAGATCCGTGAATCTTTCTTCACCAACAGATGCCCCACAGCCGCTGGACCCCACGACCTTGCCCAACACCCAGTCCATACAAGCATTGAACAGAGTAGGAGCAAGAACACACCCCTGACGAACCCCAAAATCAACTGGGAAAATACACAGGTACTGCCTCCACTCTGCACAGCACTTACAGTACCAGTGTACATGCCGGCCATGATATCCAGCAACCTCGAAGGGATCCCACGAACCCTCAGGATGTCAAACAGGGCAGCTCGATCAACTGAGTCGAACGCTTTACGAAAATCGACAAAGGCTACAAAGAAACTCTGCAGATATTCGCGTTTGCACTCCATGAGAACCCTCAGTGCCAGGATGTGGTCGATGGTAGACTTCTTAGGTCACTGGTAGGTCATGTGATCATGGATCCTATTGAGGACGACCCTAGCAAGGTGCTTACCCAGCACCAAGAGCAGTGTTATCCCCCTGTAGTTGCTGCAATCCAGGCAATCACCCTTCCCTTTCCAGATAGGGACAACAAGTCCCGTTTTCCAGTCAGCTGGGATGATGCCAGTCTCCCAAATGGAAGCAAACATTGCATGCAATGCCAGTAGGACAGCCTTAACACCAGCCTGGAGAAGTTCACCCTGGATACCACAGATCCCGGCAGCCTTTCCTCCCCTCAGCTGGTTCACCACCAATGCAATTTCAGTGAGATTGGGTGGTTCACAGCTAATTGGAGGATCAACCTCAAGGACTGTGGACCCAGAGATATCCAACATCCTAGCCGGAGGATCAGCTTTGAACAATTGCTCAAAGTAGCCAGCCCAGTGGATCACAACTGCAGTGTCATCTGTACGGACCGTTCCATCAGCCTCCCTGACTGTGACTCTCCGAGGAACAGATTTGAATGTGAGTAATGCTTCAATTCCTCTGTAAGCAGGACGTGGGTCGCTAGACCATAGATGGTGTGTCACTTCCTCACAGATTCCTCTAACAAACTCCTCTTTATCTGCCCTCAGAGCCCTCGCAGCCGTCCTTCTCAGTTCCTGGTACAGACCAGAATTGCCATTGAGCTGTGCACTGCGACTCCTCTCGATGATATCCAAGGTGCCCTGCGAGATGAACCTCCTCCTTCTGGGAACACCATGGTCTTGTCATGGAAGGTCTCCCACATCACATTAGGATCGGCAGTTGCACCCAAATTTGCAAGTTCCTGACACAAACTGCATGCAAACTCATTAGAAACAGCCTGATCTTGGAGTCTGGCCAAGTCCAGGCTCATTTTCCTAGTAGGTGGTAAACCTACTGAACCTAAGCTGGATCCTAAGAGTAGCAACAACAAGTCTATGGTCAAACTGGGCACTTCTGTAGACCCTGCAGTTTTGCAGGAGCCTCCAGTGTCTGCCCACAAGGATGTGATTGATCTCCTTCACTGCACCACCAGTATTGGAGTACCAAGTCCAATGATGCGGTTCTGGGCGCTGGAACCAGGATCCAGCAATTCGCAGCCGCTGACCTTTTGCAAAGTTAAGGAACATGGAGCCACTTTCACCACGGTCACCAGACCCATGGGGACCGAAACAATACTCATAGCCAGCCCTGTCAGTGCCAGTGGCTGCTTTGAAGTCACCCATGGCCAGAAGAGTGTCACCTCGTGGGCACCCATCAACCACCGAGCGAAGCTACAAATAAAATGTCTCCTTCGTCAAGACATCACTCACTGCGGTCAGAGCATACACTGAGACAACATTCAGGGAGTGCCGTAATCTGAGTCTCATAATACGCTCGTTGAAAGGAGTGACATCGGACACCATCGGAAGAAGCCAATCCGCTACAGCAACAGCTACTCCCCGGGTATGACAACCATCAGAGCAACCAGACCAATAAAAGTGTATCCACCTACAGAGATCTGACCAGTCCCCGGTCTGCGCACCTTCAGAGTGCCATCACGGAAATGCGGAGTTTACACAGCTCCTCCGACAGCAGGGGAAGATGATCATCTTGCCGGAGAGACAAGACGTTCCATGTGCCTACTCGTATGGGCTGCCTCAAATTAGGACCTGAGTGCTGCCTATTTTTATAGTGTCTCAAAATTGCTGCCAAAATCCCATGATCACACTCAGTGACTGGATATGTCTGCCATAATAAGATAGCCATGGAATCACATGACCAGGCCTGTCAGACACATTGTGTTGGGCATCTTTCATCTTTGTAGGCAATGGGGGATCACCGTCAAACAATACAAAAATAAATTACTACAAATACACCATACAGGGCTAGATCACTGTCAAATAGCCATGAAAACAGACATATTAACACCTAGAGGACAAAAATACTTGCCATAATTGTGTAACTTTCAGTTAAGTCAAGTTGCTGCTTACCAAAGAAGAAAAAAGTATTTACATTTTATAAGAGACCGTTAGTTGAAAAACTAGTAATAGATTTTTATTGTGCTAACATTGGCATCATTGTATCTGTTTAAATGTAATCATAAGCCATTTGTACAGTATGCCTGTTAGTTTGCTAATCATGTAAAAAGGCTTAATGAATTTTAATGACATTTTGTATGTACCTTTCCATTAGTTCAACTTAAAATATAGGATATATGGTGTATCAGGAAGAGTGGTTATAAATTGGAGATACTCAAAAAAACTTCAAAAAACTTCAAAAAAACACAGGGACTACAATTTCCATCAGGCAGCATGAGTGCACTGGTTGACAATACTGTCATCAGCACAGTTTTGTAGCAACCATCAGGAAAGTTTTGTAGCAACCAAAGTGGAATCTCATTTAAGACCACAAGTATGTACAGCATGTACTAGATAACAATTGAATTGTTAAAACCAAGATAATTGATATCCTGTATGGCCCCACAATTAACTAAAGGTATTGTTAAATGTGTCAAGTAAGCAGTTCCAGCATTAGATAAATTCATTTTGTATTATTTTTAATGGCCCTGACTTTAAGGTTAATGACTACTATGTGTTGTGTTCCTTCCAGAAACAATTTGGTTATAATCATTTTATTATGACTAAATTCTGCTTGTATTTGTTCTTCAAAAGAGGTCCTTTTGCTGAACTTACTTAATGTGTAAAACACCAGGGGCCTCATGAATAACGCTGTGCGTAGAACTCACATTATAACATGGCATAAGCACAAAAGTGGAAATGTTCTTACGCATAAAAAATCCAGATGCATAAATCTGTGCGAACACCAGCTTCCACGTTCTTCCGCTACATAAATCCCGGTCAGTGTGAAAAGTAATGCACGTGCACACGCCTACTGTCCCGCTCCGTCTCCTCCCAGAATTACTCCTATTTGAATAAGCAAATCAATATAAATAGCCCTTAAGCTCAGCGTTCTTTGAAAAGGCAATGGCAAAAGCATAGGGGAAATAGAAGAATTTCAGTGAATACCAAGTGGAGGCAAGGAAAAATGTACTATTTGTTGGTTTAAACAGTGGTATAAATAATAAGAGGAAGTTGATCGAGTGACATAGAGTGTCAGAGAAACTCGAAAGCTCAAGTTCACAAAGTCGCACAGTGCCCGAAATAAAAAAGAATTTGTCAGATATCAAAGTCGCCGTGAAAAAGTGAGTCGTAGCCAACCGTCTGAGTGTCATATGAAAGCTTATTAGGGTACAGAGAAAAAAAATTAGAAAGTAGAACATCATAAACTTCATCTTAAAATCGTTTAATATACTAGTTTCTCAAATCCCATCGTAACTAAAGTAGCACGTTAAATGCTTTGTTTTGTATTTGATCTTTTATGTGCTGTGTGTGTGTGAATCACTATGTGCTTCTTAAACCGGCTTTCTCTTCCTCCAACAGGACACAGAATCCATTATATTTGAGATATTACAGCTCTCTGAATAATTAAAATACTGAGATGAATACTTGATATAAAGCATGTTATGTTACTTGATAGTTAAAGCATGTTATTAAACATGGGAACACGGTGGTGCAGTGATTCTTCATGCCTCACACAGGATGCTTGCTACGCCGTGCGCGACCTTTGAAGAAATAATTCATAGCAGCAGTACTGTCTCTTTGAAACGTACTAACCTGTCCTTACTTTTCTTTCTCCAAATACCCAATCGCCACACAATCAGCTCTGCAATAGACGTTAAGCCATCTGTAAGCTTAGAACGTCAATTCTTCAAAACTTTTAAGGAACATTGAAATAACTTCATAGTACAAGTTAAATTATTCTAACCATTCAGTGTTGCGCCAGTCCCAACAAAAATACAGTGCAAGGCAGGAACAATCCGTGAACGGAGCGCCAGCTCCTTGCTAGCGCTGCGACACCGTGTCCTCACATGTTTATTTATTAACAATATAGATTATTTAAATGAAGTTAAAGTTTTATCTGTATAATATAATAAACAGGCGGCACGGTGGCGCAGTGGGTAGTGCTGCTGCCTCGCAGTTGGGAGACCTGGGGACCCGGGTTCGCTTCCCGGGTCCTCCCTGCGTGGAGTTTGCATGTTCTCCCCGTGTCTGCGTGGGTTTCCTCCAGGCGCTCCGGTTTCCTCCCACAGTCCAAAGACATGCAGGTTAGGTGGATTGGCGATTCTAAATTGGCCCTAGTGTGTGCTGGGTGTGTTTGTGTGTGTCCTGCGGTGGGTTGGCACCCTGCCCAGGATTGGTTCCCTGCCTTGTGCCCAGTGTTGGCTGGGATTGGCTCCAGCAGACCCCCATGACCCTGTGTTCGGATTCAGTGGGTTGGGAAATGGATGGATGGATATAATAAACATAGTTTGCTGCATTTCATCTTAAAAATGATATCATTATCATATGTAAATATGCGCTTTATAAAGTGTCTCAGGTTGTGCAATATTATAACTGTATCGCAAGTTTACAGTGAGGTAATTGTACTTATAAGTACAAACAGTTCTACATGGAGCACTTGATGGACTGATTGAGTGCGTTTATAGTTCTCGGGATGAAACTGTTTCTGAACCGTGAAGAAAGGCTCTGAAGCGTATGCTGTATGAGAGCAGTTCAATAAACAGCATGGCTGAGGCAGTGTGTGCTTGATGCTGTATACCGATAATTCTCTTTCCAATCAGCTGCTGTACAGCTGTGATTCCACAATCAGATACAGTGATATAAATACTATGAGTGGTGCAGTGAGAGTAATATGGAAAAAGATGATCCGTTGTGGCAACCCCTAACGGGAGCAGGTGAAAGGAGAAGAAGAAGTTGCAGTGAGAGTAACAGCTGTTGTATTTAGAATACTTTGACCATTCTGTGGACCATTATATGGTTACAGGTTAATTACAATCAGATGCATTAAACTATTCCCATGGGCTCACCACCTATGGGATGGGCCAAGGAGGTCAGGTGCAGTGTGAGTTGGGTGGTGGCCAAGCGGCTGCCCCTGCGACCCGGTCTCGGATAAGCGGAAGAGGATGGATTGATGGATGGATGCATTAAACTAATAAACAATATGCGGTTAATTTCAGTGTATTTATAAAGCCGTGTCAGGTATGTGGATCTAAAAAAGAAAAGGAAACCACACTGGAACAGTAGCACTACTTTGATGCTGGGTGCCGCCAGTCTGCAAAACAGAGTGGAGAACTTGCGTACACCAGGGTATGAGCTACCGTGGAAATGTGCGTGGTTTTATGCCAAGTTTAGGTTTTATACATAGCGATTTGAACATGGAAACGTTCGTACGCAACATTTTTGTGTGTGTACGCACCGTTTATACATGAGGCCCCAGGTGTGTGCTGTTCTATGAAAGCTCTTTCTTCTGGAATTCCTGCGGACAAGCTGCAGAGTTCTACAAGTCATTATTTTATATATACTGTACTTAAGCTAACAGTTCTGTTTAAAGTTTTACACTGCTATATATATTTTTCCAATTCATGTACAAAAATGATTTCCATAACACAGTTTACTTACTCAAGTCATATCTCTAGCAAAAAATGTTAAATGTATTATTACTCAACCATGTTAATATCTTCTATCAGCACATATTATATCTTAAATTTGTTTTATTGTTAATGTGGGTTATCATCAACATTTTGCATAAAAAAATATTATTTAGCTGATACATCTTATTAATGGTCATTTTATATGGTGTATATATATATATATATATATATATATATATATATATATATATATATATATATATTGTAATGTTTGTAAACTCTTTTGGGACTCCTCCCAATGGGATGACATGCCAAAGTGTATCCCGAGGCGTGATCACTGTGTCTGTGAAAGATACCACAGGCTCCCAGTGCTGCAGTGGCTCCCAAGCCATGCTCAATATGCGATTCTCGTTGATGAGTGATGAAGGGAACAGTATTACTTGACCACTAACCTGACCACGACCCTGCCTGATTGCTGTGTCTGTGTGAGAGTGGTAGATCCTGCTACAATAAATAACTGTGCTCTTCCTGTTTAAGCTAAATAAAGTTGGTTTTGCTAAATTACTGAGACTCAGCCTTGTGTTTTGGGATGCAAGACAGGGACTTGTACATCACTATATGTATATATTTATATGTATGTGTATATATATATATATATATATATATATATATATAATATATATATATATATATATAATATATATATATATATATATATTTACAATGTCAATATATGAAAATCTAAATTAACAGTTATTTTTCATATTCTTTAACAAATTTTCCTTTATGTGTCTCCATTTTATATTGCCTTTGAGGCATTCATTTTAAATTTTAAAACAGATTCCAACACAATTATAGTGTTCATGACTGAATTTAGAAACCTTTTATCTGATTTGGCTATAAACTATGATCATGTGGTATTGATGGGGGATTTTAATGTACACATTGATATGGAAACTGACACTTTTAACAAATGTTTTACTTATTTGTTAAATTCAGTAGGATTTTGTCAGATTGTCAAAGGTCCAACTCATAATCATAACCACACATTAGATTTAATTATAACTTACAAAGTTGAAATTCAAAATTTAAATATTACTCCATTAAATGAAGCTATTTCCTATCACTACTTAATTACATTTGATTTAGTCCTGCCCTTGCTAACACACTCACAGATTAAAACAAAGACAGATGTGACATCTAGATTGCAATTCTGCTTCAAAATTTATAGATACTTTGAGTCGAGTGTAATTGTGGAAAACCATTTAGATCAGTTAACATCAAATGTAGAAGTTTCTCCAGTGTTGTCTTTAATTAGTTGTGTTAGTGAATTAAAGGAGTGGATGGATGAGAACTGCCTATCTTTAAACACTGATAAAACAAAGATGTTAATTGTTGGAGGGAATGATGCTGATCACAACAATATTTTGTCATCATTTAACTCAGTTGGAATCACCATTAATTTTACTGAATTAACCATCAGCCTAGGAGTTATCTTTGACTCTAGCATGTCATTTAAAGCGCATATTACAAAGTTGTCCAAATCATGTGTCTTCCATCTTAAAAATGTAGGCACTTCCTAAATAAACAGGATTCTGAGAAATTAATTCATGCATTTATTTCTAGTAGGATTGACTACTGCAATGCGGTGTTCAGTGGATGTTCAAACTGTTCTTTTTACAGCCTCCAGTTAATCCAAAATGCTGCAACAACAATTATTACAAGAACAAGAAAATACAAACATATAACTCCAGTTCTTAAATCCTTATACTGGCTCCTGGTTAAGTTTAGGGCACATTTCAAAATCCTCCTTTTAACATATAAAGCCTTAAATGGCCAAGGTCCGGCTTACTTGTCTGAACTTATCATGACTTACAAACCAGAGCGCACATTAAGATCTCAAGATGCCGGGCTGCTTATGATTCCAAGAATTAATAAAATAACAGTGAGAGGTCGAGCTTTTAGTTACAGGGCCCCTAAACCGTGGAATGGTCTGACTGCTACTATAAGAGATGCCCCTTTGGTCTCAGCTTTTAAATCCCGGTCTAAGACTCACTACTTCAGTTTAGCATATCCTGACTAGAGCTGCTGATTAACTGTATAGACTGCATCTTTGCTGTTTGTCATTAGCACTAAAACATAAGTAACATGATAGTTATAATTTGTCACTAACCCTCACCTATTCTGTTTCTCTTCTCGGTACTTAAATGTGGCACTTGGTGCCACGGCCCACCTGCCAAGTTGTTTTACTAAGGTAAAGTCATCACTGGTAGAGGATCGCAGGAATCGTGGAGTAGAGGGGTCCTTTCATCGGATTGGCTGGCCCAGTGCTGTTTCAGCTGTGGAATGGCCAAATGGGGGAGGCAGCTTGATGGCTGAGATCGCCAGGACTCTAAACAAATACAAATCATATTATGTGACATCATCTACTGTTAAATTCTGCTCCATACTTTTTATACTGTATTGAGGGTTTGTTCTGTTCTGTGTATTGTATTGTATTGATCCCCTTCTTTTTAACACCCACTGCATGCTCAACCTACCTGGAAAGGGGTCTCTTTTTGAACTGCCTTTCCCAAGGTTTCTTCCATTGTTTTTTTTGGGAGTTTTTCCTTGTCTTCTTAGGGAGTCAAAGCTGGGAGGCTGTCAAGAGGCAGGGCCTGTTAAAGCCCATTGCGGCACTTCTTGTGTGATTTTGGGCTGTACAAAAATAAATTGTATTGTATTGTACATTTATAATTATATAAATTTACATGTTCCCAAAAATAGTGCCAGTTCTACACACTAAAGTGATATGTATATTTAAAGTATTCTTTAAACTGAAACAAAAGAAATCTCTTATTTCATGCACACAATATGTTTTCTTAGCAGTGGCTAAAGTAATTGAAGCGATACAATAAAATATTTTAATTTCACCTGTCTGTGAGAATTGTTTGTTGGCTTCATACTACTGGATGCCTCCCAGGACCTTCTTGAACCCGCCACTGCTGATAATGTATCCAAGGATGACCCAGCAGATGAAGACACTTTACGCAAGTTGTAGATGTATAAAGGTGCCAAGTGCTTTTATTAATAAACAATCCAACAAAACATTGTCAAAAGTTCAATGCTCTCTTCCATGAATAAATAATCTATAAAAATAGTGAACATCTGTGCGATTAAAATTAAGAACATAAAACAAAAATAAAACTTTAACAGTCATCGGGTCCTTGTTCCATCTGATGAGCCCAGCTCACCCAATACTCACTCAGCTGGGAGAGACACTAGCAGCCACGGCCCTCTCCAACTTGAATCCTGTCTTGGCTACCAGACTGCTTGGCGTCAATTGTCCTCTCGTCTTCCATCTCACACACTCTGGTATCTGGAGAGGACTCCACTACGATCACTACCCCATCTCTCCCTGCAGCTCTGAGAAACCACCCAGTGAGAGCACCTAGCCCCACCCCTTCAGGAACATAATTACATAACAATAACATAAGAAGCCGGCTGGCTGGAGACAAGTCAGCAGTTGACTGAGAGTGACTACCACAGACAGAGCTTCTGAGTGCTATATTGTTTAGGATTGAAGGCTACACAGAAATAACGTTAATACTGCCAGAGTGGCAATTTGCTTTGATTACTGATTTTGGACATCTTTATTTGCTTTTTTGCTGTTACTAGATGGGATGACCTGGTTGGTGTCCCAAATATTCCTCTGTTGTCCATCCTGCATTACTGCTCCAGGCCTCACACTATACATAAAGAAGATGTTTTTGTTTCTTTCCCTTTCAGGAATGACTCTTAAGTATTTATTGAGGACTAAAAAACTTCTCTGTTCCGAAAGAAAACAATTTTAGACTTTCTTTCTGTGCATACAGTGCATCCGGAAAGTATTCACAGTGCATCACTTTTTCCACATTTTGTTATGTTACAGTCTTATTCCAAAATGGATTAAATTCATTTTTTCCTCAGAATTCTACACACAACACCCCATAATGACAATGTGAAAAAAGTTTACTTGAGATTTTTGCAAATTTATTAAAAATAAAAAAAATTGAGAAAGCACATGTACATAAGTATTCACAGCCTTTGCCATGAAGCTCAAAATTGAGCTCAGGTGCATCCTGTTTCCCCTGATCATCCTTAAGATGTTTCTGCAGCTTAATTGGAGTCCACCTGTGGTAAATTCAGTTGATTGGACATGATTTGGAAAGGCACACACCTGTCTATATAAGGTCCGACAGTTGACAGTTCATGTCAGAGCACAAACCAAGCATGAAGTCAAAGGAATTGTCTGTACACCTCCGAAACAGGATTGTCTTGAGGCACAAATCTGGAGAAGGTTACAGAAAAATTTCTGCTGCTTTGAAGGTCCCAATGAGCACAGTGGCCTCCATCATCCGTAAGTGGAAGAAGTTCGAAACCACCAGGACTCTTCCTAGAGCTGGCCGGCCATCTAAACTGAGCGATCGGGGGAGAAGGGCCTTAGTCAGGGAGGTGACCAAGAACCCAATGATCACTCTGTCAGAGCTCCAGAGGTCCTCTGTGGAGAGAGGAGAACCTTCCAGAAGGACAGCCATCTCTGCAGCAATCCACCAATCAGGCCTGTATGGTAGGGTGGCCAGACGGAAGCCACTCCTTAGTAAAAGGCACATGGCAGCCTGCCTGGAGTTTGCCAAAAGGCATCTGAAGGACTCTCAGACCATGAGAAAGAAAATTCTCTGGTCTGATGAGACAAAGATTGAACTCTTTGGTGTGAATACCAGGTGTCACGTTTGGAGGAAACCAGGCACCGCTCATCACCAGGCAATACCATCCCTACAGTGAAGCATGGTGGTGGCAGCATCATGCTGTGGGGATGTTTTTCAGTGGCAGGGACTGGGAGACTAGTCAGGATAAAAGGAAAGATGACTGCAGCAATGTACAGAAACATCCTGGATGAAAACCTGCTCCAGAGCGCTCTTGACCTCAGACTGGGGCAACGGTTCATCTTTCAGCAGGACAACGACACTAAGCACACAGCCAAGATATCAAAGGAGTGGCTTCAGGACAACTCTGTGAATGTCCTTGAGTGGCCCAGCCAGAGCCCAGACTTGAATCCGATTGAACATCTCTGGAGAGATCTTAAAATGGCTGTACACCGACGTTTCCCATCCAACCTGATGGAGCTTGAGAGGTGCTGCAAAGAGGAATGGGTGAAACTGGCCAAGGATAGGTGTGCCAAGCTTGTGGCATCATATTCAAAAAGACTTGAGGCTGTAATTGCTGCCAAAGGTGCATCGACAAAGTATTGAGCAAAGAATGTGAATACTTATGTACATTTGATTTCTCAGTTTTTTATTTTTAATAAATTTGCAAAAACCTCAAGTAAACTTTTTTCACATTGTCATTATGGGGTGCTGTGTGTAGAATTCTGAGGAAAAAAATGAATTTAATCAGTTTTGGAGTAAGGCTGTAACATAACAAAATGTGGAAAAAGTGATGCACTGTGAATACTTTCCGGATGCACTGTATATGGCTGTAGATTTGTTAAATTTAAAATTATTTTGTCAATTCTTGAGAGCTTTTAGCATCCACACATTGAATAAAGGGCAGCTTCTTCCTTGTCTTTCCAGCCTTTAGCAGATTAAAACCATTGCTAACAATACACACTTTAAGATGTGAATTTTTGCAGACAGACTTCTGTAGTAGAAAGAATGGGACGTTGTCAATTTTTTGTAAAATTTCTCAAAAAATTTACATACTACATGGTCATGTGCAATCAGCACATTAAGATTCATTAAAATATCAGTATCCTTTAGCAAAATATAAGGCTTATTCAAGAGAGTCACCGCATTTTATTTTTAAAATGTTATTTTTCTAACTTTTCATGTCATTCGATTCTCCTATTAAATCTTCAGTTTCCAGATTTTCTGCTAGTTTCTTTTCAATGGAGATCTTAGCCAGTGCATTCAAATTCTCTCTCAAGACGTACACTTCTTGGTGTTAAATAGTTCTTTATTAATTTCAACACTGAAAAAAACTTCTGTAAAAATAATATATTTTACTTTTTATGCAGTTTTTCTTTCATATGCAATCATCTTTAAGGAAAAATTTTGGACAGAGTGATTGTGTGATGTTTTGGGAGTTCTTAAAAATCATATGTCATGGAAGTGTCTTCAGTCCATTTATATGTGAATTTAAAGCTCCACAGCTGCAGTATTTCAGCAACTTAACAATCCCTTTGTTCCTAAAGTAACCAATAAAATTAACACCACATTTTTTGTTGACCATTACTGCATAATACATCAACTTCCATTATTTTTCATTAAGCTTACAAATACATGTAACGAACGCTGCACATATCAGTAAATATCTTAAGTTAACTTTCAGTGCCCTTAAGCTTATCTACCACCTTTCATTATCATTATATACTGTATTTGTTAACCTGAAACTCATCATTTTTAATGATGTTGCTCACTTAATGTTTAAGTTGTTGTTTAAACTGTCATACTGAGTTCAGGGATTTTTTAGTCTGTTGTGGAATATTTATAGTAGCCTAGCAACTATATCAGTAAAACAGGATAAAATATGAAAAGCCTTCTTAAATGTGACATAGTAGTGTAAACAAGTAAGTGCTTGTGTTATTTCTACAAATTGGGGCTTCAGGGGTAGAATTTAATAGTTTTAGGTTCAAATGAAAATTTGACCAAAGTGGTAAATAGGCAATCTCCTGCAGCAGTATTGAATGCATTCCTCATTCAGGGGCAGCAGTGTCTTGGAGGATATGTATTACTTTGACGAAGCACTTGAGATTAAAAAAATGAATTTCTGCACTTGACAGACCCAGTCTTATCAGGTGATTCGATAAAGGGATTTTACAAAACCTGCTTTATAAAATTCCAAGAAGGATTCTGTTTTGATAATGGAATCAATCAAAGAACATATATGTTTAACAATGTCACAGTCTGCTAAAAGAAGCAGACTGAGATGCCAATAGTATCAGTTATGTTTACATTTGATTTTGCATTTCTGGGTGTTGCATGATTTAATACAACAAAAGTGATTGAGAAGCCATTTGACTTCCCTTCTTTTCCCTGCTTACTGATAAACAATGAAACATAAAAACAATAGCAATATTTTTTTGCCGGACATGTAATAAAGATAACATCTGTTTTTGTGTTTGCATAGAGATCATACAGCCCTTCTGAATATTATACTCCCAGCAATACCAAAAGAGCGATACAAACTGAACAGTATAAAAAATGGTAGGTAAATATTCCCACGTGAATAAAAATAAGTTACAAAAAAAACAAAACAATATTTTTCCCTCCCTCTTGTTGTTGCAGTCCATCTTGTTAGTAAAGGAAGTGTTTGTGGAGGATAGCAATCATCTTAATTACAGAAACTTATCCTCTAACAAGACAAGTCTGATAAAATTTTTGGGTCAGTAATCAGGCAGGAGAAAAGCCGTTCATTGTGTCATTTATTACTCTTCAGCTAATGATTGAACTGGGAGCATTCTTCTACAGCATTATTAGAATGGTCAAAAAACAAAGAGTAGAAGCCAGCCTTATGAACAATTATTGAATTTACATACTGTGTCAATCAATGCATACTTTTACTCTGGTTTGTTTACACATCTTTTTATTCTACTGTTGTTTTTCTTAAATATTCAAGTTTCGTTATTATCCTTGAAATTGCTGTGTATGTCCAATCTGGTTGTTTACAGGACATCTGATCTCTTAGTCATCTTTCAGTACATTTTGTGTATTACATTTCTGTCTCTGTTGTTCACTTGACCTTTATCTGGTTTCCTGATATACCTGAACAGGCTTCTTATTAACACTTTATGCTATTTCTTTAAGATGAATGGTTTGTTACTCAAAAATTATTATCTCACATGTTTCAGATCTTTCAAGTGGTCGAGAAAACTAAATCTTTCATGTCTACAGCTTGTCTTCATTCATGCATTATGACCAAATAGTACATTCTGATTGTGTAATTGTGTGGCCACTTTCCTTTATTTTGCCATAATGTGTGTTCCTGACTGCAGTGCATCCCTGTAAGCCCTTTGATGGTCAGAGAAAGCCTGGATATGCACAGTGAGGCCAGTTTTATGTGACATTCTCTCAAGTGCTGCTGCGTTGCAGTAAAGAGATTGTGGGTTCGCTTCCCAGGTCCTCCCTGTGTGGAGAGCGCTTTGAGTAGTGAGAAAAGCGCTATATAAATGTAAACAATTATTATTATTATTATTATTAAGTCATCAGCCAACTGCTTTCATAAACCATAATTCTGAATTATACGATGGAGCTGAACAATTAATGGAATCCTCCTTATGTTTTAAAGGAGCTGTTTTATCTAGTGCTGAATGAAGGGCTGAGTTATAGTAGTCAACAAGACTATCTAGTGTTGATGGAATAGGGTAAGACAGAAAAAGATCAGAAATGGATCCAGCAAGGATAGAGGGACAGATATTTTAAGGTTTCTGAAACAAATTTGGCATCTATAGGTAAGAGGAGGGAGAGGTAATAAGACAGTGAAACGAGAGTCCATAATCACTGCTATAAATGCTGCTGACAGATAAGCCAGATGTGCAGATCAGCTCCAATATATGATCACCAGAGTGGGTAGGAAAATCAACAAGTCAAAACAGTCCAGTAAAGACAGAAATTCATTACTCAGTTTACATTTAGGAGGTCAGTTTTCATGTAGGAGTGGATGCTGAAATTACCAAGAAGAATGACTCTCTGGGAAAGGGAACTTAAATAGGTTAAGTTCAGTCAGATCATATAAGAAAGACCCATTGTATTTTGCCAAAGCACATACAGAAGGAATTTACAGCAGTCCAGCATATCCTTTATAATCAAAGAGACAGAACATTCCCAGCTCCTAGATCTCTATCGTGCAAAGAAAAAAATTTTTTGAAGATCAAGCATCAGGCAGGAGTGAGCAATCACAGGAAAGTCTCATCCAGTGAACAACACAAAGATTTAGTTATCCCAGAGGCTGTGAACCCAGTCAAGGCAAAGACCATAAAAATAAATCCAAAATCAATAAAACGTGAGTTTATTGCATCTATTAACTATACCTACAATGAAACAAAATGAAAGAAGTGCAAAAAGTGCAAGGTTAGCACGAATTCTAATGAAAAGTGTTGTTAACAGGGAGGAGTGGCAGAAACATGTATGTGCCAGCATCCCCACACCTGCACTGGATCCTGGATGTAGGGCACTTCTCCATTATGGGCCAGTGGGACATGGTTCCACCAGACTTTGTGCAAACCAAGTAATAAGCTTCCCTCATTAATAAACATATTATTAAAACATTCATAAAGAAACTTTATAAGCAATTTTTTTATTATATGCTCATTGTAATAATTGTATTGTATTGCAGTATGTGAAATTGTGCTCGTGCCTGATGCCACAAACCTGTTTCCAGGTTCATTGGGACATACAGCTCTTTTGGCATTTAACGTATCTTCCTCAAGCGGGAATTACCCATTTATGTATCTCCTTGACTCATACCTGAAATTACAGTTTGTCAAGGTTAATCTAATATCCCTTAAACTATCAAACAAAAATGCTTCCTCTCATGCCCCTTCTTAATTGTTAAGAAGCTATGACCCATTTGTTTGAGCCTCTCCATTAAGCCTATTGCTAGGGATCTATACTTTTCACTGCTCCAGAAATCTGCCTGCTTTGAGTTTGTCTGCTTGCAGAAATATAGTAAATAATTAAAGATAATTTCAGTTGGAACTTGTAGATTGGAGGAAACTTTGACAGGAACAGGTCTGGCAAACCAAATTCCACAACAAAATCAGAAGACAAGTTTCTTTGAGTCAATATCTTACTTGAAAGGTGCCTCACAGGAAATCTGCTTCAAGCACAGCTCAGTAGTGGTCGAAGTACCAAGTATCACTTTCTATGCTTTAATCTCACAGTACTTTAAGAAATTAAAATGCAAATATTTCAAAATTGGGGTGTTCAAAAACTGTTGATCATTTCAGCAATGGCTTAGCTAACTACCATCTGTCAAACCTGCAGTTCAAATTCTTTTTTCATAGTTCAAAATAATACTTCACAAAACTATAAATTAAGCAGAAAAATTTTATGATTTTTTTATTTTAAGTAACTACAAAACAAAATGTGTAACTTCACTGACCAGTGAAGGCACCACACTTGTGTATTAGAGAGAGATGAATTTACATAACAGAGACATTACAAAGGAAATGCCACTTCAGGAACAAAACATGTACAAATCAGAAGGCTGTTTTTTTCGCTTAATGCAAACTTAACATACAAATTGTCCAAAATGTAGAATTTAAAAACAATACCTATATAACAACAATTACCCACACTTTGAATATCTTTCTTGGTTTAGTGTACATGATATACTGACAAAATGCATCTTTTCTCAAAAAAGTGGTGCACTATGGGCTGAAAAAAATTAAAAAGTGCCTCTCTGATTGAATCTCATAAAAGAAATGCCCATCTCAATGCATAACTATAGCTTAAGGGAGATCAACGATATTTAATGAGTTTTCCCTTCCATTTCAAAAACCTACATTCATTTTTGATGCAAGAGAAAAGCACTGTATATTGCAAATGTTTAATGTAGCTTGTAGTTTTGTAAAATGAAGCATACATGTATCTAATGGTGAAAGGATGCATTAAACTTCAGAAAACACAGACAATAATACTCATCACAAGGATGATTTCAAAAAGCATAAAGCGTTGAAAGTACTTATATAATCATCTTGGGGAAGGTAATAGTGTTTAAGCAGATGGTGCACTATGGCTGATTATAAAGTAAATGCATAACAAGAAAAAGATAGATGAAAACAACTGTGCTGAATTTGGCAAACAAATTTTTCATATATTATGCCAGTTTATGCTGTGTGGGGTGGCTGTTCAGATGAATGCTGTGTTATCAAATCTTGACCAAATTTTACTTGTCAAGTTGAGAGGTTTTTTATATTAATATTAAACCAAAAAAGTGAAGTTCTGTCATAGGACTGCTGCTGCCATTTCCCTGATACCCAACACAATAAGAGCATAACTGATACAAAAAATGTTTTTGACTTTAGATGCAAGCATATGTGTTAATTATCTAAATATATTTATAATTATTTAAAGATTTAAAGAGTCAGTTGGAAATATCTTTGGAATTCCTTGTCTAAAATTATACAAATTTCCTTCAGGGAAACTTTCAGTGTGAGATGACAACCATGGACTGCATACATATTTACCAAGATTGTAGATATTTAATTTTTTCACTATTATAAATTTCTGGAGCATCAGAAGAAATATTGATATTCAAGTATTAGAAAGATAAACATAAATTCATACAGAAGCACCAAAGAGGCTTGTATAAAATGTTGCTTGAGGAACGTAACTCAGGTTGGAGAAGAAAATATCAAAAGAAATGAGGCAAACTAGTAATTGCTTGAATTGTGAATAAAATATTATTAGCATTGCAAGAAAAACAGATTAACTTTATAAAACATTGTAAACTAAAATGCATTAAGAATAAACAGGAGAAAATACATATCCACATATGAAGCAGACAGAAATTCTATTTAGTCAGATATTTGTTAAAAAGACCTGTTAAACTTAAAGATTTTCAAGCTCAGACTTCAATTACATAATTTTAGTGATGCAGGAGCATTTGTGGCATGTTCCCCTGACTAACAGTCATGTAGTTCGACTTCCCCAGTGACTCAGTCCTACCAGTCTGCATCTTGCCACAAATAATCAAAGTTTCAGTCTTGTCTTAAGTTGTAGAAACAGACCAATGTGTGTTCTAAAGCTGTCATCCAATGACCACTCACCTGAAAGTGCAATATATACAATTCTGCCATAAGTAAGAAGGAAGGTCAGTGTTTTGGACCATGCAAACAGAAGACAGAATGAAAAAAGGAAAAAGAAAGATTGAAGCTAAATTCATGATACCTGGAAAGCCTTGGTAAAGGCACTGGCATTGTAAAGAAGCACTTTAATTAGCTGTCACAAATAAAATTGGATGGCAGGAATAGCTTTCTGTACTATATGTGGTAAGTTCATTGCATTTTAAATACATCTTTTATTAAACATTAACAATCAATACAAACAGCATCAAAACATCAAAAAAGAGAACATCATACTGCGCCAGACGGCTGGGAACCCTACCCAGATGGGACGCCTGGATGGTCCACAAGAGGGACAATACCTTCCCTGGGCCATGAGAGGGTAGCTGCCCTGGTCTGCTTGGGGGCCACTGGAACAGAGCTGGGAAGCTCATCCCTATGGGAGGACGTGGCCACCACAAGGGGGCGCCCGAATGGTTATGGAACCCTGGATGACAGCACTTCCGCCACACCAGGAAGTGCTGCCGGAAGAAATCCCAGGGGCACCCGGAGTGCTTCCAGGTGCTCATCTGACACTTCCGCCACACCAGGAAGTGTCGTCAGATGGAGCACCCGGAGCCCATCCGGGTTATTATAAAAGGGGGCCGCCTCCCTCCAGTAGAGGAGCCGGAGTTGGGAGGAAGGAGATGGGGCTTGTGAGGAGGGGAGTGGAGATCAAAGAAAGAAAGAAAAAAAGAAAGAAAGAAAGAGAGAGAGAGAGACAGAGAGAGAAAAGAGACAGTTGTTGGTAACAAGGCATTGTGGTACATATAGAAAATAAACGTGTGTGTTTTGGACATCCTGGTGTCTGTCTGTCTGTGTCCGGGGGCTGTCTTTCCACAATACATAAACTATGATCGTGTACTATGCCATAGTTTCATAGTAATGAATTCACAAAAAGAAAACACAATCCTCATTAACAATTTTACAAATTGCATTTGTTATAGACAATTGTTCAATAAAAGTTTGCAAATTGTGGCTCATCTTATAATACTTGTAATCTAAAAAAATTCTCATTTTTAATTGTGCCCTAAAGAAACCCACTAAGTCAAACTCTGTATCACTCTTAGAGGATGTGGTCAGAGGACACGTCAAATGAACATTGGGAACGCCTGGCAGCCATGATGTGTGCTTGTACGCGTTCTGAGTGTATAGTATAAATGAGCCCTTAATCTTTTCCTTCCTACTGACATAAATGGCAAGCTTAACCTGGCCCAATAAATATTGTTAACCTGCTAACATTCTTTTTTTGCTCTCAAGTTAGCAACACCATAGATAAAAACCTGATCATTGAAACAAACACCCAAAATACTAAAAAAACAACCAAGTACAGATAAAAGAGGTTGTATCCCAAAACAACAGTGTTGTAGTACTTTGAGTAGTGAGAAAAGTGCTACAAAATTTAAATGAATTATTATTATTATTAGTATTATTAATAAAGAAAAGAGTGAAAACAGTCTTTCTTTGTTGGCAAAAAGGACACATTTCCGAGATGCTGGGGGTAATTAAAGAAAAAAGAATTAACTGCCACAATCCTGTGTATAATTCTCCATTGCAGATTGGCAGTTCTCGTATATTGAATGGTGGCCTGTACAGACAGTCCCAAATGGTGCTGACACACTCTTCCCCTCCCAGTTTATCCCTCCTTCTCTTCTGCAGAGTCAAATGGAAGATGTTTAGTCTTTCTCAGTGTCCTGCAGTGTTCCCTTATCATGTTCTTTCTGGCATTGAGTAACAAACTGGAAAAGCAGACAAGGGCTCTAGATAATCTGCAGCTTTGAAATATTCTTACAACAAACCCTTAGCTGATGAAGATATATCCAAAACAATTTGTCACAAAAACCTTTCTGCTGTGCGCAAACAGTGCAGACCTAAAGCTGCAGGCACCTTCTCTGCACTCAGCCAATTAAGTAGCTGTGGTTGAATTTGTAAAATACCAGCACTGATCAGGTGTATTGAATCAACTACCATGTTAGAGATGACCGGCAATTCTAAAGTCCAATATAAATTTAAATAAATTTCCCCAATATGAGAGTTCAGCTGTTGCCAGATTTTTGGTAAAAGTTTAGAACATTCAAATGGGGAAGGAAACTGTCCATTAAGGAAAGTTTCAGCTCACCCACTTGATGCCGGAGAGCACAGGACACAGCCATATGACCATAGTGTAGCTTTTGCATTGTTTGCAGTTTGAAAGCATTTTTCCTACTAGATATGTCCACCAGTCCATGTTCTCCTTCACTCCTGGGCAAGTACAACATGCTTTGATTCAGCCAATGTTTTCCATTCAAAAAAAAAAAAAACCCAACTCACTTTGCACTTTAGTAACCAAATCAGGTGGGGGATCCAGGCACACCAACCTGTGCCAGAGAGAAGATCCAACAAGATTGTTTATGATTAAGGTCTGCCCTCAGTATGACATTTGGGGAAGTAGCCATCTCCAGGGTTTTAGTCTGTTTCTGACATTTTCTGCAACTACCTCCCAATTCTTATAGTCACTGTTTATTCCTCACAGATGTATTCCTAGGTATTTAATAACATCTGTCTTCCATTTCAGTTTAGATGGCAACAAAAGAAAAGAACCCATCCAGTTTCCCAGTAATACTGCAGAGGATCTTGTCCAATTTACTTTAGCTGAGGATTCCTTCTGGAACTCAACCAGCACAGATACCAGCCCATCTACATCTTATTGCCTTTCAACTACTGCTATGAGGTCATCTGCATATGCCAAGATCTTCAAAGGAACAGCACACTCAGGGACAGACAATCCACCCACTACTCTCCTTAATTTGATCAGTAGGGTCCCCATAGCCTGACTGCTTTCGGACACAACAGGGGAGTCAGCTAAATCAAAGTCCTCCCCTTGATATGAAGCCGAGGATACTTGCTTGTCAGCTGCAACTGCAGCCTCTTCAATGCTTCTCTTTTAAAAATAACTTGTTCATCTGTCCCATAGTGTCTTTTAATGGCCTTTAGTGTTTTGAAAGCACTGTCAGAGCTGAGACACTCCAAGCATATATCACTCCATATGCTCGGAACCATCAATTCATTAACAGAGTCCAATGACTCCAAGACAACTGATTCATTATCAGTGCTCGGTGGTTCAGATACAGGATTGTCATTATCCTTATTCAGTTTGGGACAGCATTAAGCAAATCTCTGAGCAATTTAACCAATGCAGTCTGATTGCTAGTGGCATGTTCATTCCCTTCAACAGCATTCCCTTCGTTATTACCTGAGATGTTATTTACTGCAAATGCCTTCCCTGCTATATCTGTCTGATCTACAGGACGGTTGGCTGCTACATCTGTTATTAGTTGGGTAACTATGTCTGCAACCTTATCAACATTTGTGCAGTCTCTGGCTACATGACCAGTTTTGCCACATTTAAATCATTTCATTTGTCCCAAGGTGATAATATATTCATAACCATCCACTTGGAACCTCCACACTATGTTTAACTCCTCTCTATTTTTTAAAATCATTAACAGGTGTGTGCTGATTCAGTGCAAGTGGGAACACGCAGGTGGCCAGTTCTACAACATGTTTAACCCAGAGGCGATGAATGCACACGTACCATAAAAGGCATGCATGGGGTCCACTGAGAAAAGAAGAGAGTTTATGGCTTACCTTGCAGATGAACTTTGTCGTCACTAATTACATGAAAAGGCAAATGAAAAAGAAAAGAGGACATAACCTCAACATGCGCCTGTTCAAAGACCTCCGCTTGCCCCTGGAAAGACAACTCGTGTTCAAATGACATAGCAATTTCAAATAAGGACGTTTTCATGCATGGATGTGTGTGTGCATGCACGAGATTTGATGTCATTCAAGTGGTTACTGGAGTATAAAAAAAACACTGTTGCAAAGATATAACAAAACAAATGTGCTTTCTAAACCTGAACAAAACAAAAAAAAATTGTTTATGTGACAAGAAGATACCAAGAAGAAGTGATTCATGTACATTTGTGTATCTGCTTTTATCCCTTCAGCACTAACATTTACAAGTACCATAAATTTACACAGGCTGTTATACACTCAAATCAAATGAATGTTTTTTTTTCTATATAATAAGAATAATAATAGCAGCTCACTACTCAAAGCGCTAAATGCAGGGAGGACCCAGGATTCAAACTGAGAAACATTTTCATTGCGAACAAGTAGCTCTACCTCTGCACCACCTCAGAGGATCTGTTAGACAGGTGCATTTTCACTGTGAAACACACAAACACACACATGCCTTCAAATATCTACCTATACAATTCCTTACAACTCATTGCCAGATAAAACATTCCACACAGACTGAGAATTTTGCTGTGTGATGACTTCAGCTGGCTGAACAAAGGATGGGTGAGTGCATTCTGCATGCCGCTAGTTGACAAATCTGCAAAACAAAAGAGCTTATCACTGGGCAATCAGCACAGTAATAAGGAGCTGCAATGAAAATTAAGGTGGTCCAGGATAAAGAAAAAATTTGCAGGCTTCAGGGATTCTAGTGTTAAAGTGTAATATTTGATATTGTAGCATATTTTGATAAGGCAACACAAATCGTCAGTATCCCGGCAGACAACCAAGACAGAGTGTTGTTGCCCAAAGCACAGTGCTGGAGATCTTGCATGTGCACGTGCGTGGAGTAAACACACAATAGGTTATAACCAGTTTCTATTGGTTCAAAAGGGTGTAACATGGCTAGCGCCACTATGTCATTGGGGATTGGAATTACCCCTTGAATTGACAGAAGGGCATTGGTTAGACAAAAACCAGCAACATTATAAAAGATTGTGTGGGCACAAGGGATTTTCTTCATTCTGATCTGAGCTACAGATAATTTGAGGTGTAGTAAGAATTGAGAGAAGGTGTTGGCAAGAAGTTCCAGTTTATAATGATGTTGAGATAATCTAAGAAGAAAGGCAAGGAGCTGTAGAAGTGGCATTTCGAGGTTCACTTTAAATTGTTTTTTTTGTTTGTTTTGTACATACTTGTAAATAGTCCTTTACTTTTCCTCCTTTGATTTTTGCATTTTTTTCCTTTGTGTGTTTATGTTTGTGTGTGTTAGTGGTGTACTGAGCAATTAATGACTTGCATGATACCTGTATTTGATTTTGCTCTTTTATTATAATAAAGGACAGTACAATGTGCACATGTTTCAAGTGTCTGCATTGTATGTCTGTCTCTCATTCACTACTGGCTTTCGTTCAGTTTATGAACTGTTACAAGCTCAGTGTCATAAGTCATGCTAAGGGTCCAGAAGCACTGGCATGGGGCTCCACATGTAGTTGAGTAGATAGAGATTTTGGTGCTACTAGGGGTGTTAGAAAGTGGGCCAGCCACAGTCTGTCAGACAGGGATGGGAGGAGTTTGCATGCTTATTAGCTAAGTTTTCTTTTTAAAGTGCGTACTAAATGTGTTTCTCTCAATTTTGTGAAATCATTTGACAGTGTGTTTGGCATTACCTTGGGTTTGGAGAGAATCTGGCTTGATACACTGCATTAACCATTTTCAAATGCTGTTCCCCAACCTACTCTGCTCTTATTTGTAAGTCACTTGTACCCTACTGCAGCTTAGGTAGTGCATTGTCTGGTCATTTCAACCTAATTGGAGACTTGTGCCAAGTATTGGAAGCTGAATTATATTTGAATAAATTATCAGGATGTAATTTATCAGGATAAATTATCAGGATATAATATTTTTATATTTGCATACCAGAAATTGAAGTTGTAGAAAAACCTTTTGTACGTACCAGTCACGTTAATAAAACAGTATTTTTGAAAATGTTTTAACCCTTATGTCCACTGCTTTGTTTGATTAATAGAATATACCTATACTTTGTTTAATAAATTCAGTCCTGGAAATGCTGCCAAATGAACCTTTACAGTTATTATATAAATTCTTTTATATAATGCATTATTTGTGCTTGCCTTAACCCCTCATAAGATGTTCAGTCAGCCATCATGCAAGAAGACATAAATTGATTCAAAGACTTGGAAATAAAAAAGCATAAAAACCAGTATGAAAGGAATAATGCTGAGAGATATGCCTTTTCAGTGGTAGCACTGCTGCCTCGCAGTTAGGAGACCGGGGTTCGTTTCCCGGGTCCTCCCTGCGTGGAGTTTGCATGTTCTCCCCGTGTCTGCATGGGTTTCCTCCGGGCGCTCCGGTTTCCTCCCACAGTCCAAAGACATGCAGGTTAGGTGGATTGGCGATTCTAAATTGGCCCTAGTGTGTGCTTGGTGTGTGGGTGTGTGTCCTGCGGTGGGTTGGCACCCTGCCCGGGATTGGTTCCTGCCTTATGCCCTGTGTTGGCTGGGATTGGCTCCAGCAGACCCCCGTGACCCTGTGTTCGGATTCAGCGGGTTGGAAAATGGATGGATGGATATGCCTTTTCAAATGCAGGCATCAGAAATGAGCATGTCAGTGCTATGTGCTGTACTCCAAGCTCAGCTCCTCCTACATCTTTGAGAGAATCATTCCCAAACTTTAATAGAAATGATTTATAGAGCTTCTGTTTGAAAAGTTATCAAAAATTAAACTGGCGCATACCATGACAGACTGACTACAGACATATAATTTAGAATACCTTATGTTTTCATTTTATTATTTGAAAGTTTATACTTAGAATACCTTATGTTTTCATTTTATTAGTTGATAGCTTATACTTTAATCTCAACACAATAATATTGCTGTTGGGAAAGACATTTGGTCAATACATTTTGTAACCTACTTATTAATTTCAGGGTTGTGGTGAGGCAGCATTGGGCACAATGTGAGAAGCAGTCCTGGATAGGGTGTTTATTCAGAATGACAATATTCTCTAGCAGGTGCTATACAATTTAATATCTAATGAAGAATCAACACTTCAAATACAATTGCTTTATCCATGCGCTGATAGAATGTATGCTTTTTCATATTGCTCTAGCGTGAATCTTCACTTTTCATGATTGATTAATAAACTATTATATTACTATTTAAAACATGTATAATTCTTAAACTTCCTTAAAAATCATCAATATATTATACAAATCTCAGTGAAACATGCAAAAAGAAAAAGATGATGTCTGTGGGCATCACTAACTATATAGTGATAGACAGTGCACCCAGTAGTTGTTTTTTTTTTTCTTTTGCTTTAACAATGAGGTACCTACCTGTAAACTGTTATTTCCTAAACAGTTTCCCTGTATTTCCCCATTGAAATGCATTGGGCGAAACTGAAGTTGAGTATTACTCAATGTTCCTTAACTTCTATGTGTAGAAACCACTTGTATCACATGTGAAATGTTGGTTCCTAACAGAATTCTACTGTGTACATCAGATTCTACTAGATTAACCAGCTGTAACACTTCTTATCATTTGGAGTGTTTTTCAGCTCTTCAACATGAGTGTAATGAGTCAGTGTATCTTTGTTTTGAAAGCTTAATCCAAATTATGGATTATGCGGAGGACTTACCGTACCTGACAATTTTGAGTGCAATGCAGAAACAAAAACTGGGCAGGCTGCCATTCCATAACATTGCACACTCAAACGTAATGTCCAAAGAATTGCCAATTATCTCGATGTGCATGTATTTGAAATGCACAAGACAAAATGGAGTGTCAAAATATGTTTCCTGCATTGTACTCCGTGCTGCTAGGTTAAGGTCTGACTTCTCATTACCCTGTGAAGGAAGAAGCAGACACAGAAAATGGATGAATTTGAGAAATGGAAATTTAGATTTTTCACCTATCCCAGTCTTCATTTTGTAACAAAGTATAACCAACTGTATTCAAACACTGACAAAGAACAAGCAAAATAAAGACAGATGGTAAATGGATTTGGTGTCATCCGTTTTGGGAGATGGAACTCTGTAGCTGTGTTATTTGACCTTTTTTTATGATCCTGAAGTATCCTGTATTTGCTCAACCCAAGGGACTTTGATTACATCATATGCAAGTATGTATAATTATGACTGGCAAAACAAGGCTTAGAAAGAAATTTAAAAGACAGCTAAACCTTCATCTAAGCCTAAACAGGCCTCAAGTTCAAATTCAAGATATGGCCTGGCAGACACTGACTTAGATCAGATAGGCGAAAGAATGGATCTCCCGGGATCTGATGCCGCAACATTGCCTCCAGCTGAGAGTGAAAGTGGGAGCAAATGTGCGAGTGAGTCGGGCCAGAAGACCACATTGATTCCAGAAGGTTCATTGAGACTGGAAATGGCCTTATTTTCCACGCTGTCAACTACTCACTGCAAGCCAACACCACAGACTCCGACTGGGCTCGATACTCCACCTGCGGAGCACAAACAAGACCGAAATTAGCAGTATGAGTCGAAGGTAATGATCGCCTCAATGATCACAGCAATAACTACCACATTCAGGGAGGACATAAATGAGATAAAGTGTAATGTAAAGAAGATCACACATGATATATGGAAAGATATAACAGACATAAACATGACAAATGCGAAACTGTTTCAGGATATTAAAGTCTCGGAGAAAAGTTTAAGTAATCATTTTGAGGCAACCTTTAAAGGTATGCAAGAAAAATTGAGGGAAAAATACAGGAAAATGCCAGTAGTTTTGAAAATAAATTTAGACCACTTGATGCTCAGCTTGAAGATGTTAAGCAAATCTTCACAACTTGTATTGAAATAGTTGAACAATTGGCTTCTGTCACTGACGAAAAAGCAATGGCTACTAATCCGAATGCAAAGTGCTTGGAAACAGACTAACTGTGCTGAAAGACAGATATAGAAGAAATAATATCAGAATTGAAGGTCTACCTGAAAACAGTGAAAGCCCAAACACAGTGAAATTCATTGCTGAACTATTCTCTCAAATAATTGGCGAGGACTTCAAATCAAACACCGGGATATAAGCATCTTACCGCATATGTAAATTGAATGCCTCAAAAACTAGAAGCCTCATTGTATGTTTCAATGAATCACAATCTAAAATTAATCTGATGTCGCTTCGCAGAATGAAGTAAGAGATTATATTTTAAAATAACCACGTTCGCATTTTCCCTGATTTTTCACCTTCAATAGCTGCTAAACATGCTGCATTTTACAGAATTAAACAGTACTTATACAAAGCCGAAATTAGATATAGCCTCTTATATCCTGCTAAATTAAGAGTGGATATTCGAGACAAGTTCTACATTTTTGGTTCTCTGAAAGAAGCAGAAAAAGATCTAAAAAAAAACTGATCCAGACACTTTTTTAAATATGTTTGTGAGTCACATCGTGCCCTGGCACAGCAAAGAAGACTGTACTTGCAATTTGGCCTATTTGTAGTGAGGCATTTTCTGTAATTATGTTTTATTTCTTTCCCTGCTAATTTAACGATTTAATTACAATTATAATTCCATGTGTATGTGTGTGTGTGTGTGTGTGTGTGTATGTATATATATATATATATATATATATATATATATATATATATATATATATTTACTTGTGTTTGCATATACATATTTACATATATATTCACATATGTGTGTGTATGTATGTGTATATGCATACTTATATATATATATATATATATATATATATATATATATGTGTGTGTGTGTGTGTGTGTGTGTGTGTATACTTTTTTTTTCCCCAAACGGGACTGTTTAACATGACACCCCTGGTTTATTGTATTAGGATTGTACTATCATATGTTAACTGCATGTCAATTGGTATGGTTTAACATCATACCCTGGGTTGATTCTTTCAAACTTGTTCAAAGTTATACTATAGGTTTATAGTATTTGGACTGTATTGCCAATAGATATCTCTAATCTATTCCTTCTACACTGCTGATTGGTGGCTTGTTTTGTTCTGGATATGCTCTGTCTCTAGGCATGTCAGAGGACTGGGATTTCATGAACTATGGTCTAGCCTCACTTGGGGAGGCATAATGGGGGGTGGGGGTCTGGGGGACTTGAGAAAGAGAGCAAGCTATTTCTGATCTATCCTTTTCATCCCCACAATTGTAAGTGCCAACACAATAATAGGCTTCATAGCCATAGCTCCATGCAATAATGTACAACCATAATTTAAGATTATAAAATGACAACAAAAGTTCAGAAGCAATGCTTTTATGACCAAACAGTGAACTTTGTAAGCTAGAATGTCAAAGGTCTTAATCATGAATTAAATATGAAGAAAGTATTCTTCTCACCTAACAGGTCTAAACGGCAAGATAGTATTTTTACCGGAGACTCACTTAATCAGTAAGGATCAGTTTCAGTTGCAAAGTGACTGGACTGGCCAAATATTCCACTCCAGTTATACAAAGAAAACCAGAGGTATGGGAATCTTAATTCATAGAATAATTTCATTTGCAGTATCAAAAGTAGAATCTGATCCTGAAGGGTGATATGTGATGGTGATGGGTAATTTGTTTAATTGTAAAGTGATTTTAATAAATATCTACACACCCAATGTGGATGATAGAGACTTTATCCAAAATGTATTTGCATCGATTAGTAACTTGAACACTCACAAAATTATAATGGCCAGTGACTTTAATTGTGTTTTAAATCCAGACCTGGATAGGTCTTCAGCTACAGGGGTGACAACTAGGGAATGAAACTGCTGTAATTCCCGGGAAAACAGGAATGGCCAAGCTCGCATATATATAGCGTGTAAAAATCGATCAAGAAATAACAGAGTTATAGTTGAAAATAATTAAGTGGCATGGTTTTTTGGCCCACGGTGTAGTGTGTTGCCGATTAATTCAGTCAACAACAGACCAGCAGCAGTCAATCTTCCGGCTGACTGAGCACAGTGGACTGGGAGGAGTCTGCATTCTGCAGCGCACGAATGCCGAGACGGGGCAGAGTTCATTGACATCTGTGCTGTTGACAGCTTTGAACAGCAACTTGAAATTGCAATGTGTCAGTCTGTTGCATCCGCATTATCTGTGCTAAGAAACTTGCCATCACAGAATGATGACAAGAAACTGGATGCATCAGTAAAAGCTGAAACGGCAATGTTTCAGAGCAATGGCAAGCGTGGGCATTGTTTAGAACAAGTGTATCAGTATCTGATGACTGTGCCGCCTACTTCAGTGGAGGCAGAGCATGCTTTCTCAGCGGCTGGTGTACTAGTCTGCACGAAGGTGTGCTCTCGCCTGGAAGACCACACGCTCGACACGTTGTGCTTTCAACGCTCTTATTACCACAACTAACTAGATACATGTACTTATATGACAGCATGAACTGCTTGTAGTTAAGGTTAGTGTTTTATTGGTGTCAACATATTGCAAGTCTCTGCAGGAATACTGTAGTAAACTCTGAAGGTATTTTCAAGAGGACAGATTATCTCATATCTCTCCCACAAAAATAAATTGGAAACCAAGAAGGCCTCAGAATTAATCAGTGAAATTACCAGAATAAATCAAGGGCCTCATGTAGATAGATAGATAGATAGATAGATAGATAGATAGATAGATAGATAGATAGATAGATAGATAGATAGATAGATAGATAGATAGATAGATAGATAGATAGATAGATAGATAGATACTTTATTAATCCCAAGGGGAAATTCACATACTCCAGCAGCAGCATACTGATACAAAAAACAATATTAAATTAAAGAGTAATAAAAATGTAGGTAAAAACAGACAATAACTTTGAATAATGTTAACGTTTACCCCCCCCCCCCCCCAGATGGAATTGAAGAGTCGCATAGTTTGGGGGAGGAACGATCTCCTCAGTCTGCCAGTGGAGCAGGACAGTGACAGCAGTCTGTCGCTGAAGCTGCTCTTCTATCTGGAGATGACACTGTTTAGTGGATGCAGTGGACTCTCCATAATTGATAGGAGCCTGCTGAGCGCCCGTCGCTCTGCCACAGATGTCAAGCTGTCCAGCTCCATGCCAACAATAGAGCCTGCCTTCCTCACCAGTTTGTCCAGGCGTGAGGCATCCTTCTTCTTAATGCTGCCTCCCCAGCACACCACCACGTAGAAGAGGGCACTCGCCACAACCGTCTGATAGAACATCTGCAGCATCTTATTGCAGATGTTGAAGGACGCCAGCCTTCTAAGGAGGTATAACCGGCTCTGTCCTTTCTTACACAGAGCATCAGTATTGGCAGTCCAGTCTAATTTATCATCCAGCTGCACTCCCAGGTATTTATAGGTCTGCACCCTCTGCACACAGTCACCTCTGATGATCACGGGGTCCATGAGGGGTCTGGGCCTCCTAAAATCCACCACCAGCTCCTTGGTTTTGCTGGTGTTCAGGTGTTTAGTGTATAAGGTGTTCAACGCTGTGCGTAGAATTCGCACTATACATGGCGTACGGACAAAAGTGGAAATGTGTTTACGCACAAAAAAATCCAGATGCATAAATCTGTGCGCACGCCAACTTCCACATTCTTGGGCTACATAAATCCCGGTCAGCGTGAAAAGTAACGCACATGCACGCACCTGCTGTCCCACCCCAACTCCTCACAGAATTATGCCTCTTTGAATATGCAAATCAATATAAATAATCCTTAAGCTCAGCCTTCTGTGAAAAGACAATGGCAAATGCACGGGGGAAAATAGAAAAATTTCAGTGAATACCAAGTGGAGGTAAAGAAAATCTTACTATTTGTTGGTTTAAACAGTGATATAATCAACAAAAAGAAGTTGATTGAGTGACACAGCGTGTCGGAGAAACTCAAAAGCTCAAGTTCACAAAGTCGCACAGTGCCCGAATATCAAAGTCGCTGTGAAAAGGCGAGTCGTAGCCCAAAATCTGAGTGTCATATGAAAGCTTATTACACAGAAAAAAAAAGGCACACTGTGGGAAAAAAGCAGGAAATGTGAACTTTAATCTCGAAATTTCCACTTTAATCATGTAGTTTATTTTGTCATTAAAGTAGATCATCATAAACTTCATCTTAAAATCATTTAATTTACTAGTTTCTCAAATCCCATCGTCACTAAAGTAGCACGTTAAATGCTTTGTTTTGTATTTGATCTTTTATGTGCTCTATGTGTGTGAATCACCACGTGCTTCCGGGCTTTCTCTTCCTCCGACAGGACACAGAATCCATTACATTCGTAATATTACAGCTCTCTGAATAATTAAAATACTGAGTTGTATACGTGATATCATTTTCATGATGATAGGAGTTAAAGCATGTTATTAAACATGGGAACACGGTGGCGCAGTGATTGTTCATGTCTCATGCAAGATGCTTGCTGCACTATGCGTGACCTCTGATGAAATACTTTATATTAGCAGTACTGTCTCTTTCAATCATACTAACCCCCAATTCCTGTCCTTACTTTTCTTTCTCCCAATACCCAATCGTCACACAATCAGCTCTGTAATAGACGTTAAGCCTTCTGTAAGCTTAGAACGCCAATTCTTCAAAACATTTAAGGAACATTGAAATATCTTCGTAGTACGTGTTTAATTATTCTATACATTCAGTGTCGCACCAGACCCAGCAAAAATACAGAACGAGGCAGGAAAAATCCGTGAACAGAGCGGCAGATCCTTACTAGTGCAGCGACACCGTGTACTCACATTCTTAATTATTAACAATATAGATTATTTAAATGAAGTTAAAGTTTTATCTGTATAATATAATAAACATATTTTGCTGCATTTCATCTTAAAAATTATATTGTCATCATATGTAAATATGCACTTTATAAAGTGGCTCAGGTTGTGCAATATTATAACTATATTGCAAGTTTACAGTGAGAAAATTGTACTTATTAGTAAAAACAGTTCTACAAGGAGCACTTGATGGACTGATTGAGTGCATTTATAGTTCTTGGGATGAAACTGTTTCTGAACTGTGAGGTCCGTACAGGAAAGACTTTGAAGCGTTTGCTGTGTGAGAGCAGTTCAAATAGGCAGCATGGCTGAGGCAGTGTGTGCTAGATGCTGTATCCCGATAATTCTCTTTCCGATCAGCTGCTGTACAGCTGTGATTCCCCACTCAGATACAGTGATATAAATACTCCGAGTGGTGCAGTGAGAGTAAAATGGAAAAAGATGATCCGCTGTGGCAACCCCTAACGGGAGCAGCTGAAAGGAGAAGAAGAAGGTGCAGTGAGAGTAACAATGCTAAAGCAGCTATGGTATTTGGAATACTTTGGCTATTTCCTGGACCATTATATTGTTACAGGTTAATTACAATCAGATGCATTAAACTAAGAAACAAAATGCAGTTAGTTTCAGTGTATATGATAAAGCCGCGTCAGGGATGTGGATCTAAAAAAGAAAGGGTAACCACACAGGAACAGTAGCACTGCTTTGACACTGGGTGCCTCCAGTCTGCAAAACCGAGCAGAGAACTTGCATACGCCAGGGTATGAGCTACCGTGGAAATGTGCGTGGCTTTACGCCAAGTTTAGGCTTTATACATTGCAATTTTAGCGTGCAAATGTTCGTACGTAACATTTTTGTGTGTACGCACCGTTTATACATGAGTCCCCAGGTCTCCAAATGAGGCACTTCTTAGGAAAAGACAGGTTTTGCAATCAAAACTCAACCTTTTGACAACAAAAGAAACAGAACAACTCATAGTTAAATCGTGACATCATTACTATGAACACGGAGAGAAGGTTTATACGATCTTAGCTCAACCAATCCACAAGCACGAAGTTCACAATACAATATCAGTAATCACCAATACAGATGGAGATAGAATCATTGGCCATAAAGATATAATGCGCACATTTAGAGACTACTATAAGTCCTTATATTCTACTCAGTTTAAAGAATACAAGACACAATCTATTGAGTTTTTTGATACATTACGGATACCACAATTAGATACTCTCAGTGTAGAGGAATTAGATAAACCTCTGACACTATCAGAATTACTAGAAACTATAAACTCACTTCAGAGTGGGAAAGCACCAGGACCTGATGGCTACCCTGCTGAATTGAATAAAAAAATTTCAATCAAGTTAGCTCCCCTTTTATTAGCAACTTTTATAGAAGCCAGAGACAATAAAATTCTACCTCAAACTTTTTGCCAAGCATTAATTACCGTCTTTCCTACGAAAAATAAGGACTTATTACAATGTGCATCATACAGTCCAATGTCACTTCTGAATGATGATGTTAAGATACTCTCCGAAGTCCTAGCTAGGAGGATTGAGCAAGCGCTCCTTTCAGTAATATCACAAGACCAAACCAGATTTATTAAAGGTAGACATTTGGCTTCCAATTTTCAACACTTATTTAATGTAATATATTCACCCATGGGCGGCACAGTGGCGCAGTGGTAGCGCTGCTGCCTCACAGTTAGGAGACCCGGGTTCACTTCCTGGTTCCTCCCTGCGTGGAGTTTGCATGCTGTCCCCGTGTCTGTGTGGGTTTCCTCTGGGTACTCCGGTTTCCTCCCACAGTCCAAAGACATGCAGGTTAAGTGCATTGGTGATTCTAAATTGTCCGTAGTGTGTGCTTGGTGTGTGTGTGTGTGTGTGTGTGTGTGGGCTGGCACCCTGCCCGGGGTTTATTCCCTGTCTTGTGCCCTGTGTTGGTTGGGATTGGCTCAAGCAGACCCCCGCGACCCTGTAGTTAGGATATAGCAGGTTGGATAATGGATGGATGGACATTCACCCATAAAGTCCAACACTCCAGATATCTTATTATCTTTGGATGCAGAAAAAGCATGTGATATGGCCCTAACATATGTGCATGGATCAAACTACTGTACACCAGTCCCAAAGATTCAGTTTGTATTAACAACACTATCTCAGACTACTATAAACTAGAACACGGTACTAGACAAGGTTGCCCCTTGTCACCACTGCTATTTGCAATCACCATTGAGCCATTGGCTGTTCACTTTCAAAATGCATCACAGCTAAAAGTGATTTTCAGAGAAGGACTTGAACAGAAAATATCACTATATGCAGATGATATAGTACTATATATATATATATATATATATATATATATATATGATAAACAAAAATCAGTGCCTGCAGCCCTAACTGTACTAGGAAAAATTCAAAAGATATGTGGACTCAAAATTAATTTGAACAAAAGTGTACTTTTTCCAGTGAATTCTCTAGCAAACAGCATTAGATTGCACACCTTCCCTTTAATCATTGCAGATCAGTTTACATATCTATTGGTAAACATCACAAGTAAATATAAAGCTCTTTTTCAAAAAAACTTTGCTGTTTGCATGGACAAAATTAAATAAGACGTGCATAGATGGTCTACCCTTCATCTTAGTTTAGCAGGGAGAATTAACACTATCAGGATAAATATACTCCCTAAGCTTCTGTTTCTATTTCAAAACATCCCCATATACATTAACAAATCATTTTTTAAGACATTAGATTCAATCATAACCTCATTTATTTGAAATCTGAAATATCCACACATTCAAAGGGCGACCTTATAATGACCTAAATCAAAAGGCGGCATGGCTCTACCTAATTTTCAGTTTTATTACTGGGTGGCAAACATACAAGCTATAAAAACCTAGACTCTGACACAAATAGATGAACACACACTAGCTTGGTCTGCAATAGAAATAAAATCCTGCAGTACCTCATTATATTCCTTGCTTTGTACACCAATTAAAACAAGTTATTGTCAATATACTAACAACCCAATTGCCCTTCATTCGCTCAGAATATGGAACCAATGTAGGAAGCACTTCTAGTTAGAGAATATTTTATCTGTGGCACCTCTACATGATAACTACCTTTTTCCAACCTCTCAAACTTACAAAGTTTTTAATGTTTGGAAAACATATAGAATTAAATCATTTAATGATTTGTATATAAATAATTCCTTTGTATCCTATGAACAATTACACTCTAAATTTAGTTTCCCATCAACACAATTTTTGCACTATCTCCAAATCAGAAACTTGGCTAAAGGTAGATGAAGTGTGACCATAGACATAAAGAAGAGGAAAAACATGCAGAGCAAAAATCTATGCAAAAATATAAAGTATTTATCCTTCATTTTACTACTGTGAAGAATGGGACTTCTTTGCAACTGTGTTGTTTAGATGTCCTATAGCTACAAGGCCTTGCCTCCTACAGCAGTTCAGTTTATTCTTTAATTTTGTGGAGGGCTGGATCTTGACATTGCAAGTACATCCTGCACTATAGACACACATATGTTCTGCTCTCTTCACAGTTTTAGGATATTGCTGTAGCAAAAAAGGAATCTTTTCATAGTAACTTCTAACACAATTTTCTGTTTTAATGTACTTATAAAAGTGATCTGACACCTTAGCGTTTGAAAGTTTTGCTCAGATTCCTCTCTGTATGTCTTGCTTTGTCCTCCAGTTATCAATAATTATCATCTGTTAAATCCAGTTGTGTACCATTTGTTTTAAATAATGAAACAATGTTAGAAACATGTAATGGTAGAGAAGTTGTTCTCTACATCACTGAAAAAATGGTATGTTAGATTAAAAAAATATGTACATCGGTTGTATATAATAAAATAATTTTTATCAAAAATAATTTAATTATGCTTAACAAAATTAATCTATGCTGAAACAACATGTATAACTAAATGTGAATAAATAAATGTGTTATATTATAAAACACTGTGAGACACGCCTGGACACCACCAGACTGAGACCACATCTTTATAAAAAGCACACGTTTTATTAACCTGTTATCTTCCAAATTAATTTTTTTTTACATTTTTTTGTTTCCGTTGTAAAGTTATTGTCATTTGGAGTCCCTGGAACAGAAAAACCATGTAATCATGTTTTTTTTTGTTTGCTTATGTAGATACAGCCTGTCCTCTAAATAGGACACTGGGATGACTTGACATAACAGAAGCTCTATGTACAATATGAGAACATATACATTTATTGCTCACAATTATGACCTTACAAGAAAGGACCAAACATAAGAGGAATCATTGTCCAAATGCCAACACTACTTATCATGATATGGCTGAAAGCAAGTACGGCAAAGTGTTGTAATGCACTTTTTGCAATATGTTTTAGGCTTGCTTTTGCATCCTTCATGCTGACAGCGACGCTGTTTATCCCTCTGCATCAAAAAATGTCCCACGCCATCGTGTCACATCATGTCAGCTCCTGTTGGTAGTCTGGGCACCCTGGGTCTTCCTGCATACTTGCGTTGGATAGTGATCTTCAAATAAACTGTGGCAATTGCTCGTCTGAAATCCTTCAATGATATGGCATTTCCCCCATGGATACTTTTATGCAGAATCCACGCATTCACTATTGCCATGTCAATGCAGCAAGTAGGGTGGCACGGTGGTGCAGTGGGTAGCGCTGCTGCCTCGCAGTTGGGAGACCTGGGGACCTGGGTTCGCTTCCTGGGTCCTCCCTGCGTGGAGTTTGCATGTTCTCCCCGTGTCTGCTTGGGTTTCCTCCGGGCGCTCCGTTTTCCTCCCACAGTCCAAAGACATGCAGGTTAGGTGGATTGGTGATTCTAAATTGGGCTTGGTGGGTTTGTGTGTGTCCTGCGGTGGGTTGGCACCCTGCCTTGTGCCCTGTGTTGGCTGGAATTGGCTCCAGCAGATCCCCGTGACCCTGTGTTCGGATTCAGCGGGTTGGAAAATGGATGGATGGATGCAGCGAGTAAACAGGGGCCAGTACCATTTCTTTCCATGTATAGAAACACAGTATTTTGAAACAAGCCAGTCATGATGGTCAACACCGCCCATGTATGCATTGTAATTATATATCAAGTTAGGCATTTTCACCGTGCTTTTTTCTTTCTGGCCTTTTACACGTCGTTTGACATCATGAAGCGGCTCAAGAGAGTCATGATTAGTGGCAACTGTTACAATGTTATTGTCGTGCCAACGCACGAGAAGTACCTCTGACGTTCTGTCATAGACGTACTCACTGGCACCATGATCTGATTACTTCATCTCTTTTGATGACTTCATTGGACATGTTCTATTGATCATGTTTTCTCTAATGGTAGCGGTTGCTCGAAATCCTGTATCTGCCAGTTGAGAGAGCAGATCCATGTTTGTAAAGAAGTTATCAAAATACAGAGCATAGCTGCTTGGATCAGCAATATGTTGTACAGTATTCAAGACAACGCGAGAACCAAGTGGCACATCTGTTGCAGTTGTTTCCTTTCCACAATACAATGAGAAGGTGTAACAGTATCCTTCGCTGGAGCATATGGCCCAATATTTATACCCAGATCTGATGGGCTTTCCCTTTATAAATTGTTTCAGGCTGTTTCTCCCATAATATTTCACGATCATCTCATCAATGCTGATATTGGGTGTAAATTAGCCAAATTTACGGAAATTCTCATTCAAGAGTTCAAACAACGGCTTCACCTTGAATGATCGGTCACCTATGTTGCTGTCTAGGGTGGTACACCTTCTTGGCATGTCTCACTATGCAAAAAAAGATAAATAAGGTGCACTTTAGATATAGGCACTTATATGCATGCCATCATCCCAATGTCCTATTCACAGGACAGTGGGAAATGTCGCAAAATAATGTCTATGTAAGTGTGATTAGAATACAAGTTAGCAATACGGAGAGTTAGATAGTTTATTTGCATTGCGTCAATCTCTCCGTCCCAGCAAACTAGCACAACATGTCCAGACTCGCCGTCACATGTAGGGAACGTCAGAAGCTGCCTCCAAAGACACAAAGCACAACCTGCTGCCCACACACTATATTGCACATGGCCGCTTTCGCGGAAGTGTTGTGACGCACAACCTCAAGTCTGCTGTGAATGTACCCCAGATCACGTGGTTGCTTCGGTGCGACAGATATAGCCATATATGTCGCTGTCCTACAAATAGGACACTGGTAGATAACACACTGCTCCCAGCACCAATCACCCCTAATACGGGCCTTTCTCACACTGTCCGTGGGCCGCCTTTTCCGCTCTCCACGGGAGCTTCTTCCTGCTGCCACTCCCGACTCTAGCTCCCAGACTGTAGGAAGGCGGCCCCTTTTATGTTCACCCGGACGTGCTCCAGGTGCTCGATGATGTTCTTCTGGCCACACCAGGAAGTGCTGCTCTTACACCCAGAAGCACTCTGGGCGTTCCTGGAAGAATCTTCCTCCATCTTCCCAGGTGTGGCGGAAGTGAATGTTTCCTGGACTCCATGAGGCTCGGGGCGCCTCCTGGAGGTGGCCACAGGCCCAACGAGCTTGGGCCTCCTTGCTCCTTTCCCGTGGTCCTCTCCATATCCGGGGCAGTTGCCCCCTATTGGCCCGGAAGACATATACGCCACCTCCCAGTCCTTCCAGGCATCCCGACTGGGCCTGTCCCCCAGCCTCCTGTGACAACACATTTGTTTATATTTATATATTTATTTATATAAAATATAAAATAAATGTTAAATATTAGTAAAATATAAAGTTCAAAAATTGCTGCTTGGCAGCTGTTTTCACCCTTTTTTTCTATTTTCTAACCATTCCACAACAACCTCCCATAATTACATCATATCAAAGCTGACAATGGAAAAAATCTAAAGCAATCTACTTATTCTTTTTTTGCAGGAACCCTGCACCACACTATAATTACACAGGTCCCAGCAAAAATGGCAAGCATAAAACATTAAGAACCTCAAAGTAACACTGAACATTTCTGCACATCAATGAAAGAGGTACAATTTGTATATTATATGTTTTAGGAAGCACCCAGGATGGACAGGCATCCCGGCCAGGAATAAGGAAGATCCCTTACCTGGACAGGAGGCTCCAAGGAAACATAAAGGCACCCCAGTTGGATTTAACAACTTCCCTCACCATGAAAGAAGAGGACAAGGAAGGATTGTCCCTGGAGAACATTAATTTCCCCCAGGGGCTAGATGGCAGCAGCCCTACTTATTGGTGCCCATTCAGGAACCAGCAGGGAATGCTGGGAGTTATAGTTCAGCAGCTGCTAGGGTTGCTAGGGTTAGGGTTCAGGCTAGGGTTCAGTACAGCAACATTTGACTGAAGGAGGGTAGTGTGGTGGTGAGAAGAAAATATCATGGAGAGGAAAATCTATGTTTGTGCAACAGTGAAGGTATTGTGGTAAACAAACCTAACCTTTATTTGAACTTCTTTGTATGTTTGTGTTCGGGGCTTTCTTTCACAATGTCTTTTTACCCTTTTAACACAACAATGAAATAAGCAGGTATAACATACTACAAAGATTAGAGTGTAAAAGAAACCAGTCCAATTAGTCTAAATGAGTAGCTCACTGATAGAGTTTGTTTTTTAGAGCTTGAGCTTTTTTAGATAGTGTGGTGCCTTCCAGCTCCATGACAATCTTCTGAAGTACTTCAAATGTATACTTAAGTTCAGGAGGATAAGTGAGGTTTAAAGCATATATTAATCCAAACAATAAGGCAGTTGCAAATGCAATATTATCCAAATCCTGCAACACTATATGGCCTCAGGAACAATCCCAGTGTCCACTGGCTGATCACTAGTATTTTTCATCAATGGATTCCTATTCAACTATTTCACCCATAGTCTATAGAAGACAAAATGAAAAATGGAAAAATTAGATAAAGAAAAAAAATACAGGGTTGTTCACTATAATTACAGAATAACAGGGATAATTAACATTGGGTTTATACTTTGGAATTGGATTCAAAGTTGAAATGTCTTAATAGGTACCTATCATGAAAACATATTTTGCTGATCTTTTGAAGTAAGAAATTTTATGCTAGTAGGGCAACATAAAGTATTGTTTCAAATCCCACCCTAACCTCTCAGAAACTGGGCTGCAGAAATAAGGCAACATATGGGAAATTTTAGTGTCTAAAACAGCTTTCTGCAATCTCTGTTGTAAAACTCAGTTTATATTTCAGAATCAGACCCTAGTCCAGATTTTATAGACTGAGTGTTTGGTTCTACTATTCCACCTGTGTACCTGAACAGTGCAGGTGTCTCATTTCACACGCAAACTGGTTGGATAATCGGAGGAGAAATGAAAAAGGTAAAAAAATAAGGGCTCCACTTCTTGGGACAAAAAACAAACTTTATAAGTGGCCTCTAGAGTCCAAATAAAAATATTATAAAGTTTTAAAATATGTTACCTTTAATGTTCAAACTTGATATGGGTGTGCGACTGACCCAAAATATTATACCGATACTACACAGTGCTAGCTAGAGGCAGGCAGTAAATCAATGTTATTAATTAATTCAAATCATTGGTCTAGGATGATGTGAGAAAATGAAAATTGTGATTCTGTTAAATCCAGGTGCCAGTAAACTATTCTGCCCCCTTGTACACAAACACACAGATGGCAGTAAAATGCGTCAAGTGTGGAGCTTCTCTCTAAAACTGGGATTGTCTCCTCAGTCATTTGACTGTGCTTCAGTTATGCAGAAAAAAACATCAATCAAACCACTCTCCATTGTAAAGCCTATGGCCTGTTGTCTGTGCCATAAAGCTATCCATTGCTAATATTCATGTGTGCAAAAACTAGGCATTGTACTGTAGTGCCATGCATCTTGTAGAAAATGCATACAACTAATGTTGAACACATAGTATTTGTGAGCACCCAAATTATTGTTTGTGTACAGTTGTTTCCAAATTTGTAATTACGCATTCCATGTCAGATTGTGTTACCTGTTATATGTGTTATATTGTGTTATATGTTAATAATATGTTAATATGGGAATATATTTTTGATACTTTACTGTACCATTTATTGATGGAGATTATGGGCATTAATTACTCCAGTCAAAAATTAGCTTATACAGTTTTGACAGCGTCTCTGACAGAGGCATGCAGTGGGAAAAGTGTGTAACTCTATGAGATTTGCAAATAGTGTCAGTAAAATGCCTGGTTTAAAATAAAATTTTAAATTGGGTCTAAGTCTGAAAAAAATGATTAGGGCATACCATAGCTAATGAAAAAAAGTGTAAACTCTACAAAAATGCTGTTAAATCCCATTTAACTTTCCCCATGTTTGCTTGATTTGATTCATGGACAGGTTAGTTATGTAGGTTTCTAAACTCTGCAGGCAGAAAAATTAGAAATAAATGTAAACTCTGAACACAGGTCTTACTTTCCACAAGCTCTTTTACCAGATTTTCTGTGTCCTTATTGAGGTATATACAAAGTTCTATGATTACGCACTCTCTTACCAAATCACCATCATCACCCTGTTTAAAGTACAAAACAGACATATACAGTATATACAGTATGTATAGCTGCATTTTCCCAGAGTTTCCAAAGTTCAGCAGCTCTAACTCAAAAAAAATGGGATTCAACTAAGGCCTGACACGCAGAAATTATTCCACAGACAAAATATCTTCGTTTTTAAGTGTTTAGTTAAGTTTCAAAGTAAAATAGTTCACACAAAAAGAAAATTAAAATTGCAAAAATGGGAAAAATTTATAATAAGAAAAATTCAGTTCTAAGCTTAAAAAAGAAAATTAAAATTGCAAAAATGGGAAAAATGTATAATAAGAAAAATTCAGTTCTAAGCTTAATCTTGTTACATCTTAAATCGTTACTAATCACTTATAATTTCTGAACCATTTCAAAACGGTCAGAAAACTGTATGCTTATCCCATTTCTAAGTAGAAAATGGGTCTTTCAAGTCCCTGTTTACTGGGACCTGTTCTAAACACAACTAGATCTAATATCACACTGTTTCTCAGTTATAACAAGAAGATTCTATCTCTTACTAACTTATAGGGGGAAAAGAGTATATCATTGTCTATGACTATGGAAGAAATCTATTCAAATTAAGCAAATATTAATATGAGTTTAACTTAAAACTTTAACTTTCTAAAATTGGCTCTTACAGTATGCTTTGTACACAACAAACACTTTGAGATGCACCATTTCCCCAAATTGCATTCTTACCTCTTTCATTGTTTCCACAATGCTTTGTAAGTTTTTGCCCAACTGCCCTCCTCTCTTCTTGAACAGCAGCAAAAGTTTCTCATCATGACCGTCGAGCTGCGAGAGAAACCTGGATTACAGGTGCACAGTGGTGATGGTCCAAACATTTATGCATGTTTTGGTGCTACACCATATACATGTGTCCAAGGCAGTTAACATTTTAACTTTTGCACTTGTTAACACATCCAGTGTATAATAACTTTCACATTAGCTTGAAAAGAATGCTCATGTTAGGCTTAGAGAAGCTAGATAAATTGAATGGTTTGCATAAGCCAAGACATGTCTCATATTGCTATGAAAACACAAGGAGAAAATCTGTATAATTAACACATCAAAATAATTGTGCAAAATTCCATTCCAACATACTGAAATTAGAACCCATTCTCAAAGCACACATACTGTAATCTCACCTATTCCAAAGTGCTGGCCATCTTGCCTGGAAGACATTTTGCAAACCACCTTATGTTTCCTGTATGCAAATGACTATTCCACATTCATCCTCACTACCTCCCTGTTGTTCTTTTTAACATCTGAAAGAAGTGCTATTTACACACTCTCAAGACTCTCGTCATTTTCTACATGTAGAAAAAAAAAGTACTGTATATGGGGGGCAAACATTCACTTCTGAACATTTAGGTTTCTCAATCCCAAAAGCAGCACTTGATTTCCCCACTTGTGCTTAATAGAATTTACCATCACTTCAGTGAAACCCAGTTTTCTTAGGTGAGTGTGATATATGGACAACTTATTCTTCAAACTTGCTTTCCTTCCAGCATGTCCAGTGATTGAACCTTTTTCAGTGAAGCAAGTGTGCTTTGAAATGAGTGCTTCTCCAACTGTGTTGAACTCTTTATCACTGACATACACTTTGTATGTGACAATTTCATGGACCAAACCGTCAAGAATGTTGGATTTAAGTTTTGGATCTGGAATGAGCAACTTACCACTCTCTCTGTAAGCTGCATTCCCCTGCAGAAGTGTCAACTCTTTATCACAGCAGAGCTGAGAAACACAGATGACTCTTGGTCAAAATGATCTGGAGTCTGATGAGGAGAGTATGTCCCTGTCAGCAGTCCCACTAGACACAGACAAAGAATCAATAGAGTGTTTATAAGCAGTAGCTGTCATGGAAATTACAGCAGTACACTGAGGAGCTGAGCCCTCGGTCTCAATAATTACTTTGATGGCTCCTCTATCCTGGACTGGCATTTTTTTTTACCAAATACTACCTTTAATATTGCTAGGCCAGGCAACTTTCAGGTTTTTAGTCTGTGAAGTGAAAATGGTATTGTGATTGAATTGAAAGAGTTAGTATTGATGATTTCAACATACATAACCGCTGACACAGATATCAAAAGCACATACACAAAAAGACTGTTCCACATGCAACATAACAGGGTAAACAGAGAACAAGCATGCTAATTGACTGCTAGACATAGCGACAGACAGCAAAAAAAATTAATTGCATCTGTACAATACAAAATAGTTTACCACTCTGACAATTAACTCATAAGTTGCATAAGCAAAACTAAACAATCATTGGTGTGTCATCTTTTATGTTGATATACCTTTTTAATATCACCATATAGCTTGCACCAACAAAGTAACTGACCAGTTAATAAATGTCAGTTAATTCACAGACTGCTGGACGTTTGACTTTTCTCAACAGTGATGGGCTCTATAGTGATGACTGTACCACCCACACAGCGATTTCACAACAAGAAAAAACCTTTCATTAATAACACACATCTGAATAATTTCAGCAAACTCTGGTAATCCACTTACTGATTGATTTGCAACTATCATACCCTTACTGTAGGTTATGCCATTACTTGATATATTTTAAGCTGGACTTCAGATATGTTAGGGTATTTAAACCAAATAGCTGGAGTGACTTCCTCTTTCAAAATGTCAGTTGGGAAAGTAGACAGATACAATGAGGTCAGACTTACCATATGATAGAAAACTGAGGTGCAAATCTATCAACACTTGGTGTTTTGAAGCTAAAGTCATAGGTATGTTCTTCAAGCAACTAGTGTGTTTAATAAATTGTTTGAAGAAGCTATGCTTGGCATCAAAAGCATTGTTCCGTCAGTCACTAGAGGACCAAAACATCTAATATGCTGAGGGTAATGTTTCAAATAATGATGAATGGGTAAAAGTCTGATAGCAGGGAACAGCTCTTGGTACCTTTGTCTATGCTCAACAATCTTGCTTTTCAAAGTATGCAATGGATTCAGCTATATGCACAGGAGCAACAATTAGCTCAACCATGTTTGTAAAATCCATGAGTATAAGCCATGCTGGATCACTTTCTAGTAAAAGTGGATCTATCAAAAATGGTAGCAATCTCAGCAAGCTCCAATTTTTGTGATAGTTTGCCAACGATGGATTTCCTACAAAAGAAATTCTGTGGTATAACGTGATATATTTGCTTCATCAGACTGTTTATAAGGAAAAATACATCTTTGTTCAAGTTATCCAAACTAAACAACATCCTTGATATCAATGATCCCAAGCAATAAGCCAGCTCTACAGGCACAGTACCCTCAAATACAGCATGGGCTAAATCAGGGGGATAACCAGAAACAACAAGAAAATGAGACAGATAATTGGTGAAAACACACTCACTTTTAATGTCAAAGCAACTGCTGTTGTTCTCATTAGCTGTCTTTGCATGATCTGCATACAGTTCTCTAGTTCAAATGCTAAAAACACCAGCTACAGCTAGCGGTGGGCGGTATGACCAAAATTCTATATCACGGTATTTTTCGGAATTATCCCGGTTTCACAATATTCAACGGTATTTTTTTCCCCATGTATGAGTGGATGTTAACCACATTTTCCACTGCAATTACTGCAGTAGACTGGCTAAGAATAACCTATTCCACTGTCATGAGCATTGTACATTGTACAAAAAAACATTTTAATGTGCACACAAGTATTAATACAGGTTTGCATGGCCCCATAAAGTGATAGTTTTCAAGGGAGTGGCACTAATGAACAGAAGGAATCACATTGCATGACAGATGCAGTCAAAATATAGAGCCTTTTTATTGAACAAATTTTGCAAACAACTTAAACTATAATTTTGACAACATATTTTCAACCATCCAAAGAGGCATTTAGACTTCGTAAAATATCCAGAGGTGCTTGTCAAAAGTTGTATTGCACTGAACATGTCTTAGAAAAGGAATAAATAGTAAATATTTTTTGTAAACCAACTACACTTTCTGTTAATGTTAACCATCTCTGTCCACTGACATGTTAAAGTGAATTTTTAAACAGTTTTACCATCATTAAACTGCATAATATTTAAACTAATAAATAATAACAATAAAATAAATAATAGTATTATTACTGATAGTTGCACTACTGCAGAGGGTTGGCACCCTGCCCGGGATTGGTTCCTGCCTTGTGCCCTGTGTTGGCTGGGATTGGCTCCAGCAGACCCCCATGACCCTGTGTTAGGATATAGCGGGTTGGATACTGGATGGATGGATGGATAGTTGCACTATTACTTCAACACTTCAAGCCCAGGTGCATTACACAGTATTCACCAAATTAAAATAAAATAAAACAAGTACAACTTGGTGATCACATCTTTACCAACTGAACTATCATTTAGGCAAACTGCATTAATATGGACCTTGCTTCAAGCTAAGTTATATACATAAATAATAAAACTGCAACTTGCATTTATGATGCTATTTGTGGTATAGCCCTACGGAATCGTATTGGGGCCACGGTGAAGAAAAAAAAAAATATGGACACAGGGAAGAAAAAAAACAAACTATATGTCGAGAATAAAGTTGACATTTCCACTTTATTTTCATAGTTTATTTTATAATTAAAGAGGAATGTTGTAAACTAAACTTCATCCTAAAGTCAATGTTTAATTTACTAGATTTTCTCAAACCCCGTCATAAGTTAATGTAGCACATTAAAATGCTTCGTGTTAAGTGTTCCCCAACCCAGTTTTTAATCACTACGCTTCTTAAACTGACTTCCTCTGCACTAAGAGGAGGCGCCGGCAGCAATCACCGCACAGAATCCATTCACTTCATGATATTCCTGCTCTCTGAAAATTTAGAATGCTAAGATAAATACTTGATATCATTTTCATCATGAATTGCATTAAAGCAGGTATTAAATATGCATGGTAGTGAGGCGGTAGTGCTGCTCCCTTGCAGTAAGGGGTCCCCAGGTGTATGTTCAATGTAGAGAACTTTACGGCAGATGTGACAAGGCTCGAAAAAACTGGATGTATGAATGGGTATTGCAAAGGTTTAACTTAAATATTGTGTAAATGTTGGGTTTGTGATCTGGTGGTCGGAGACACGAACACAGAATTTAATGGATGTTCTTCTGAGCGGACTTTCTTTATTGCACGTGTGCTGTCTGTCTGACGTACCAAAACCCCAGTTCCTATCCTCCTTTTTTCTTTCTCCACATAACCAATCACCATACGATAAACGTCTTTGTGAAATTAAAACTAGTTATAAACTTAGCCCACGGAGTGTTCAGAACTTTAAAAATATCTTCGTTATACATGTTTAATTATGCCATCCATTCAGGGTTGCGCCCATCCCAGTAAGCATTGTGTGTGAAACAGGAGCAAATCCTGAACGAGTCACCAGCACATCACAGGGTGAATACGAGCAAAACATACACTAGCAGGATCAATATAGCATAACAAAACCACACATCCTGTATGACTTTGAAAGGAAACTGAAGCACGCCGAGTAAACCCACCAGAAAAACATGCAAATTCAAAGCAGGGTACACCCGAGACACCCTTGCTGCGAGGCAGCAGTGCAACATCCACACCACCGTTCCCCACATGATTAATACATGCTTTAATGCATTTCATCATGAAAATGATATCATGTATTTATCTTAGCATTCTAAATGTTCAGAGAGCAGGAATATCACGAAGTGAATGTATTCTGTGCGACGATTGCTGCGGCGCCTCCTCAGTACAAGAGGAAGTCAGTTTAAGAAGCACATACCGATTTAACATGGCTCGGGGAACACTTAACACAAAGCATTTAATGTGCTATATAACTTAAGACGGGGTTTGAGAAAATCTAGTAAATTAAATATTCATTTTACAATGAAGTTTAGTTTACGATGTTCTACTTTAATGACAAATTACAAGAATAAAGTCAACATGTCAACTTTATTCTCGTCATAAGCGTCGAGATTAAAGTCAACATGTCGTCACACTATTACACAGTACCCAGGTACATTACACTGTATTGAAAACAAATAAAACAAGTACAACTTGGCTTGCAGTATTATCTAGTAGTATAGAAACAGTATTTACACATTTGAACATAATGGTCCACATCCGACCTTTTAAAACCAAAGTATCTCTAGGCAATGGACGTGACTCCTTTTTTTCGGCAAAAGTTCTTCTGTAGTCATCATGTTCAACTTTATCGTCAGCTACAGCTTCAGTTTCGGAATGTTCTCTGTCCATTTTCACCGCACAATACCTACACTAACTATTTCGCAGTGTAGCAGTGAAAAAGAGCCCCTGCACAACACCTCTGTGATTAGCGGTGTAGCAGTGAAAAAGGTCCCCACTTGAACAGTTTCCCGCTGTGCCACGTTCTGAACGTCGTTTAGGCAATTTAAACTGGTGTTGCAGTATAAGAAAAATCCATATCATAACAAAAATAAAAAACTGTTTTCGGTATGGACCGGTATACCGCCCAGCACTAGCTATAGCACATTAAGATTGAATATCAGAACTTTTTGAATTGCAAAACCTACAAATATAATCTAAGAAACTATGTATGAAGCCAACAATATTGTGAGCTCCCAAGTTATCAGCTACTACACTTTGAACTGTACCTTTAAGAGATTTACCTCATAAAGGAACATAAGAGAGACTTAAGATACTGAAGTAGAGGCTCGAGGCATTTATCATAACCATATATCTTTATATGATCACTTTTAAAAATGACAGTAAGATAAATGAATGATAAAGATGAATATGAGTCTGGTGAAATGTTTCCAAGTATCCAATAAACTGTACAAAGCTTGTATTTCTTCCTAGAGGTGCCTAGAGGATTACGATGTTCAAAATCATCCATGTAAAGACGCAGTGATAATCTTACCTCTTCAGCATTTAAGAAGCCTTTTTCCTTAAAAAGCAAACCATCTTCTAGAGACCTAAATTCATGAAATGGGTCAATTGTAATAGATTGCTGTCCTCCTTGATTTGAAATAATCTTACCAAGATTTGCTTTACTACTTAAAACCTGCTGCAATAACTTCAAAAGTTGGACATAGTGAAAAGCATTTTTCTTTTTAACATATAGTATATGTTCTGCCTCACAGAATAGCTGTTTGTTGTTCAAAGGAATATTAATATAATCTTATGAATATTCATGTAAATAGTTGTAAGGAAGCAGAAATAGAATTACAGGAAGTCAGCAGTTAGACAGCATGTTTCACGATTAGTCAGTGTTAGTCCCATCGAAGCAAAGCCCGTAAGTATTATTTTAAGTTAATTGGATAAGTATATAGCAAAGTTATATTGTTTATTTAAATCGGTAATTATTTGTAATTTGCTTCTTTTCAGTTTCACTCTATCTTCATAAAATCGAAATAAAATTGGAGCAAGGCACTATTTCCTGACTCTATGAATCTTTTGTGAAGTAGAGTTTGGCTGCTGTTTAGTTTCTGGTTCAAACACCAAAGACGAGAACAGTACAGTATGTAAGTAACAGGCCCAACAACATTAGGATCTCTCTTATTGTATCTTTTACCTTGATATGAAGTGCTCATTGCTTTTGAAACAGTATTAAATGACAAAATTGCAGTGCCAATTTCTGTAATTACAGAGTCATCAACTTGCAGGTTGTGATGCTCAACAACATCACTAACTACACCTCTAGATGTTGAAATAGATGCAGAATTTATGTGGTGGAGTTCCTGTATTGCTGTGCCTGGTACATAGACCAAATATTCCAACTTTAATAAGGCAGCTGCAAACTATTACTCAACAACACTTTGCAGTGCCTGATCATTCCACCTCAATCCACTGGAAACTTCCTCTTCCCAACAATCCTCACCCTCACTATCAGCACAAAAATCATCAAGGAATGCAGCTACATGTCCATTTGCACTCATTATAACTGGTCTGATCTGAATTTAGCTAAAGCTGTGAGGTGTATGTTTCCGATATTTATGAGATTTAAATGTGCCATAAATACTGGTTTGAAACCTATAGCCTGTAAACATGCATGGGTCATTCTAACTCCTTTTAAGATGCAAGTTAATGTTAACAAAGAAATCCCTTTCACTAGCTAAATCACTGCATGGACACAAATTGCAGCTAAATATAGACAGTTTTGTTTGCGTCTGATGGATCTGTGGGGAATGGATTCTACTATAATGTACAATTAAAGCATTTCAAGTCTTAAATACATATGAACATTTTAAGTATGTACATGGATAGTGAGCAATAGAGCCAAACTGTGTATGTTTCGATTTGTAATGAGCAAGTAGTTCAGACCTGTTTGAAACAGTCAGTGAAAACTCTTTACACTGCCACATCCACCTAAATGTTGCCACATTCACTGCAGAAAAAAATAAAAGAAAGATAGGTCTAGTGAGTGATGTCACTGTAAATATTTAGGCATCGTCAATTTTATTACATGCCTAAATTACAAAATGTTCCTTAAAGAGTAATGTTTACAAAACACATGTATTTTTGCATTTTCCATAAAGCACACAAAACTTTATTTGGACTACAAACTACTGTAAATGACAGGACAACCATATGACTGTTCACAATAAAAATGTCAATAAACTGCATAAAATATTATTTACCAATACTAGAGCCCATTCACAGGCATCATGGCACATGTGAAAGTGAGGTTGGACATCCAAAAATTTACTTTTGCTAGATGAACAATGATCTTTGGGGAAAAGCGCCATGTTGACATTTTTAAAAATAATATTTCAAATACCATGTCAAGCTTTCAAAAAACCTGAGCTCACTAAGACTCCTAAGCCCTTCTCATAAGGTGTACTCTCGATTTTCAGACCTCCCATTTTGTTTTCAATGTAAATTTTTTACTTCCTCTGTGTAATACTTTACATTTACTGACATTAAACTTAATCTGTCACAAATCCTAAGCCTGTATGCTGTTCAAGCCCTTCGGTAATGATTTAATGGATTCCAAATTATCTGCCAAACCACCTACTGTATCTTGGTATCATCTTCAAACTTAACCAGCTTGTTACTTATACTGTATTCCTATCTAAATATATATATATTAAAAACAGCAGCAGCCATAGCACTGACCCTGTGGATCACTGCTGTTAACATTAGCCAATTCTCATACAGTTCTCCTCACCATCACCCTCTGCTTTCTGTGTCTGAGCTAATTCTGCACCCATTTAAAAACATCACCCTGAACTCCAACTATATTGTCCTAAACTAGAAAAACATCAGTTTTCTTTGCAAGAAACAGTGAAGGTTTTTCTAGAATTTAAAAAGAATGTAACAAATTCAGGTTGATGGGTTCTTTGTTTCTGTTTTACCTCTAACCTTAATCTTTGACATACTATTTGATAATGGGACACTTTTTTCCAAACAAGTCTTTGAATTTTGTAATTGAGTTTATTGTGTTTTAACTCTCTCTCTTTGAAATGTTGATTGTATTTTTGATTGGATCTTTTTATATATTGGGTTGTGACCTTTGTAATATTGTGTGGCTGAATGCTTGGTTACAACTACTGTACTGTGTTGCATATATTTTGAAAAGCAGTCTGGTATATGCTGTGTATAGGTTATTGGTCAAATCACTTCCTAATTTTCAGCTTTCAAAACATGGCAGTGGAGAACAATGACTTTGTCCAAATGACAAAGTCTAACTAAAAGCCAATTAATCCTACAGATAGAATATAGGTGTCTGTGCCTTATTTTGCCTAACTCATTTTTTCCACCTTTATACTATAGTTGCACTCAGAGTTTTAAACTGCTTCTTTTATCTTTACCAGTTGCATACAAATGGCAAGCAACCAACAGCTGACTAGGTGTGTGTTCTGTTTCAAGAAAATATTTGGAAAGATGTCAAAGGGAAAGCAGTGAGGGATTAAGAAGCAATAATCTCCTCTGCTTCATAAAACATTTGTATGATGTTTTTAGAAAAGGAAAATCTTCAATATTAGAAATGTCTGATGTGACAGAATGAGAGCACTAAGAAGCTGTATAATTAAATACAGTATTATATTTCATTAGAAGCAAGCTTTGATAAAATGCTATTGTGGTTAATGAGCAGTTTCTAGTTTCATTTAATCATTTAGCAGCAGCTAAGAGTAAAATGGAGCCTGTGTAAGTGTATTTATTTAGTAAAAGTCTGTTAAAGTCAGTGATGCTTCTTCATAAAAATGTTGTTAACAATTTTTACTATGTAAGACAGAACTTAAAAGGCCCATCCATCTTTTGCTGAATGTGCCTAATCCAGTTTTAGGTTTAGAGCATACTGGCAGCTCTAACCGTTGAGCCTCTTTATAATCAATTAGTGAGTTCTTGATACTAATATAAACTTCTAATTTTTTTTCTTTTAATATAAAAATAACAATTTACATTAAAATTGAAATGCTGAAAAAAACTTAAGGGTTGGATAGATCATGGTAGAGTGAAAATATTTTCAAGCACAGCACATATCCAAATGATGTGTGCAAGTTATGCCCCTGGACTTTCCCACAGTGTATGACACTGGCACATACTGTATGCATTGCCAGTATCTTGGCTAGTCAGCAATATATCACAGAGGTTTTGGGAGCTGAGGTGAAACCTAGGGATGCTCTGATAGATCGTCTGCCAATTTACATGAAAAAAAAGACTTGATCGATAAATTGCAGATCACAAAAAATGATATTTTCAGCTCTTGCTTTTTTAAGCTTCACGGTAATTTAGTTGTGGTGTTCCTTTACACAAGGTATTATGGTATTTGTGCCAACATGCATCTCTTTTATTTATTTGCTTCTTTTGCAGCAAGCTTTTTGCAGTGTACACAAAGAGCAATGAGTGAAGGCTTGTTTTAGGGTGATTGGAATATTAGCCTTTAAGTTAAAGAATGTGGAGTAATAAACTGGGAAAAAGTAATCGGAGAAGTCATCACGTGCAAGACTAACTGAAAGAAAAGCTACATTAATACATTTATACCTTTTTGTCCTTTAAATTAAAACTGTCACAACTGTGTTTGGACAGCAAGCTTGTTTTAAGCACAGCAGCTTACATTTTTAATTAGAAAAAGAAAAGATAAAGACTAATTTGAGATTGCAACTTAGTAAGCAATAGGCTTTGCTAAAGATTTGTACTGTATTTATTATTTGTTGTTGTGTGTCATACAGCATAAGTTCTAGTAAGAAACAAGTACTACATAATTAAAATGGTAATCCATATTTATAATTACACCTCCAGAATTATGAATGTCTAGCTGATACACAGAAGAAAAACAACCCACCTGTATAAATGTCTTGTAGTAAATTTATATTTTAACAGCAAACAGCTGTAGTCCAATTAAATATTTAAAATAATTAAAATCTATAAGTACATGTATAGGGCGGCACAGTGGCGCAGTGGGTAGCGCTGCTGCCTCGCAGCTGGGAGATCTGGGGACCTGGGTTTCATTCCCGGGTCCTCCCTGCGTGGAGTTTGCATGTTCTCCCCGTGTCTGCGTGGGTTTCCTCCGGGCGCTCCGGTTTCCTCCCACATTCCAAAGACATGCAGGTTAGGTGGATTGGTGATTCTAAATTGGCCCTAGTGTGTGCTTGGTGTGGGTGTGTTTGTGTGTGTCCTACGGTGGGTTGGCACCCTGCCCAGGATTGTTTCCTGCCTTGTGCCCTGTGTTGGCTGGGATTGGCTCCAGCAGACCCCTGTGACCCTGTGTTCGGATTCAGCGGGTTGGGAAATGGATGGATGGATGGATGAAGTACATGTATATTTACATTTAAGCACTGTTTAATTGACAAAATCAATTAATTGATTATGTGAGAATATATATATATATATATATATATATATATATATATATATACAGTATATATATATATATATATATATATATATACAGTATATATATATATATATATATATATATATATATACAGTATATATATATATATATATATATATATAGTTTTTCAGAGAAATGTAGAAAATTACTCTTTTTAATTAAACTTTATTTCAGATAAGTACATTACAGAAAATTAAAACAATATGATAGCTTGTAATTATAAGAAGCATGTTATTTTCTTGTATGCCACATGAATTATGGGTAAATATTTTTGTATATATGTTATTGGCTACAGTATGTATTGTAAGGAAATTTTATCTATTTTAGAATTGTTATGGTCACTGATCAATAAGCCTACAGAACTTCATTTTGTAAATGAAAAAGAACAGTTAACAACTGTTGTCTAGCTTAAATATAAAAATAACAAAGTTAACACTTTAATATAGAACATAATACATGCATCTGGTTATGCAGAGGCTTAGTGTAAAACGTTTTTTAAAGGGACAAAGGAAAAAAAGCGTAATTGGCTGATCAAGTAACATGAAATCGATGATCAGTATCAGCCTTAAAATACCTAATTGGAGCAGAAGTTCCATGGTGCAATACTCCATCTGGACAATACTGAAACAGATGTGGCACGAAACATCCAACAGTTCCCCTATATGCCACTTCTTCCCCAGTCTGCACATTCTCCAGATTTGTCCTCGATAAATCATGTCTGGGACATATTTGGATGATGACTGTAGTACTATAGAACACCAACAGTTACCATGGATGACCTTTGGGCATGTATAGAGGTGGCATGGCATGCCCTTCCATAAACACACATCCTACATCTCTTCCCTTCCATGCCAGATTGTATACAAGTAGTTATTTTCACCCATGGTCATGTTATATCATTTTCTACCTTGCTTAATTCAGACTAGGGATGCAGGGGGTCTGGAGCCTATCCCAGCTAGCATAGGGCACAAGGCAGGAACAAACCCTGGATAGGGTACCAGTCCATTGCAGGGTGAACACACAGTCACACAGTAGGGCCAGTTTAGCATCACTAATTTGCATAACCTGCATGTCTTTGGACAGTGGGAGGAAACCCACACAGACAAGGGGACAACATTCAAATTCAACATAGGGAGGACCCAGGATGTGAACCTTGGTCTACTTACTGCAAGGCAGCAGTGGTACTGCTGCCCCACTGTGTCATATCCCCCACCTATGATGGATACACTAAATACTGATAATGGTATATTCCACATGTGTGACCAAGCTGTACTTATAATCATGTACACTATGTATCATAAATAATCTGTCATGTAAATATTTCTTTGATATCTCATGTATTTCTTGTTGCTAATTTAATGACCAGCAGTGTATTTGAATTTATTTATTATACTTTACATCTATTTTTGGTAAATAATCCTTTCATTCTCACATTCAAATTCATCAAAATTTCTTGCAGACATTTCAGGTTGTTTTACAATGTTTTCAGTTTCATTAATTAAATAAAAATAAATTAGTTTAATTTATGTGGAGCATATTATCAAATGCAGCAAATCCTTGGAAAGGTAATGCCTTATCATTAATATTTTATCAAGTAGTACTGTACAAGTTATATTTCTGTGGCACTTATTGTACTGTAATTGTAAAAAGAAAAAAAAAATAGGGAAACACATTGTTTTTCAAAGTGCTCCACATATGTTCCACACATTTGTAGTTTCCACAAAATTATAGAGGGGATACCCATCCTTGATCTAAAAGAGGTTTTAAAGCAGCACAACTTTCATTTGGAACATAATTCCCTATCCTAGGTAAGTTACTTTGACTTTTGCAAATTGGAAGTTAAGCAAACTAAAAATTTTGAGAATCATTTTCTCACAACATTAATTTAATTAATGGACTAGAACAGCACAAGCACAACACGTAGAGCATATGTTAAAATAATTAATGATAGTTGGATTATAGTGAGGCCTATATAGCAATATACTTTTTACTTTGGAATGTGAAATATTTACTACAAAATACATTTTATAGACATATTGGCATTTTGGAGAATAAATGCATCTAAAATCACGATTAAAAGTTTGAAGGTTTAACTGACTTGTAGTTCAACTATCCATTATTTTTGTGATTAAATACAAATGTCATTTTCATTCTATCAGGTGTAATCTACTAAAGTTCATAACACAGTGTAGTGACACCCTGGGCTGCCTCACAGAATGTATTTTTTCACCCCTGCAATTAAATTGGGCTGTTCATGCAGCTAGTGTGTATGAAATGGAGAAGAAATGTAGCTTTCAGACAGCACTTGACACACTAGTGAAGAATGGCGGTGCAATTCCCTGGCTAATTTAAACCCTCTCAACCTCAGTAGAATTCTGCTGAATTACTCTACCATAGAAGAACCTTTGTTCACAGACGAAAAATGACACAGGTCAGATCTAAACTGCGGTCTGAATTTCCTTAACTTGAAGAGTGCCTAAACTAACATAATCATTCAACTTCAAACTCTAGGAAATTAAACAAATCCTAAAAGTTTATGAACTGAATAAATAAAATTTCACTTTTGAAAATTATGAATTTTTGCAAAGTTAATGAAGAATTTCATGGAGTGCCTTTGTCATTTTTTGCACAATATTGACTGGTTGGGGATCTTTTCAACTGACAAGGAGAACAGAAACTGTACTAAAGAAAACGATTTATTGTAACAAAAGCAATAAAAAAAACTCAGAAGAGTATATGTTAACAAACAGTGACATTCCTGTCTCCTTGCTAAGTGGTTACCCCAATTTTCTACCTTATTTTTTTCCACCCACGTCACTAACTTGGAGCAAAGCACTCACTGCTGGCAATCTATGAAGGCAATCAGTTACTCTTAATGCCTGACTTCTATCTTCATCAATTCATTTATCTTGCAATTGCCATCCCCACCAATACCACCCCTACACTATGCATATATTAATCACAGTATACATATATTTCTCAATGTATACCACTCTAATTTGTGTGATTAAACTAATAATTCTTACGAAGGAATTGACATTGTTCCTTACAATATACTGTAAGGAAAGCTGTGAGCAAGGCTGTCATCTCATTCAAATTCTGTTTTCTGAAAGACTTTGCCACAGTAAAGCATTTTAATTTAATGAGTACATAGTGTGCGCCTTAACCTTATATTTCAATTTGGATTCAGTTCCACTATTATAAACTTAACATTAATTTTGCATAACATATTATATACCAAATATTGACTTAAACTTGGCTTTTAATACCATTATTACGCTGAAAGCAGCAGTGACACTCAGGACTCTTTGAATGAGTGCCACCATGTGTCATTGAATTCAGGATCTCCTGATTGATAGACCATAGATGGTCAGGTTATATCAAAAGATTCATTCTGTGTTTCACACTTTAATGTTTCTCCTGTATATGCATAATGGTGTTGCCAAGTATGCCTTAAACTTGATCATTAGGTTAGAAGAGGAAGCAATATTGAGGTGCCTTATTACCAGCAATGACAAGACACCTTTTAGAGAGGAGGTTAATCTTCTCATTCAAAATTCTGTCTCTTACTATTTGCAAAACAAAAGTTAGGAGATATGAATTAGGTTGTGTTCCAATTGATATTAATGTGGTTGCTGTGTAAAGAATGAATAACTTTAAGTTCACTGTTAATCGTTTCACTACCTGAATTGCTAAGAAAGCCGAACAAATCACTTTCTCAGAAGGGCATGAAAAGTCAGTCTGGCTCTGCACATCCTCAGTAACTGTTACGCATGCAGAGAAGAGACCATACTGGCTACTGATATCCTTGTCTCATACGGCAACTACATTTAGGAAGCCTACAAAATCCAGCAGTGGGCTGAAATGACACAATGGATCACTGGAGCCCGCTAAAACTTGTAAAGGACATCAGCAGTGGTAGATCTTTTAAGCAATTTTTACCTGTGGGTCATTAAACTGTTAGTTCATATATTGTGATCAAGACTGTGTTATAGAAGCACCTATATTACCCATCAGTATACTGATTGAATGTTACTAACTACACATTAGCAAAATTACTAATATTGTGTGGTTGTTACTGGTCTACACAGTTTGTATGTTTTATATCTAATTTATTTTTCTAAATATGTTTTGCTTTTTGTGATATTCATAGCTATTGTTTATTGCCATTGTGATCTGTAGCAATAGTAGGGAGCAGGTTGAGGAGACCCTGGAGAGGTGGAGATATGCTCTAGAGAGAAGAATAATGAAGGTCATTTGGAACAAGACAGAATACATGTGTGTGAATGACAGGGAGGTCAGTGGAATGGTAAGGATGCAAGGAGTAGAGTTGGCGAAGGTGGATGAGTTTAAATACTTGGGATCAACAGTACAGATTAACGGGGATTGTGAAAGAGAGGTGAAAAAGAGAGTGCAGGCAGGGTGGAATGGGTGGCAGACGGGTATCAGCAAGAGTGAAGGGGAAGGTCTACAGTGAGACCAGCTGTGTTATATAGGTTGGCGATGGTGGCACTGACAAGAAACAGAGTGGGTGGTGGCAGAGTTAAAGATGTTAAGATTTGCATTGGGTCTGATAAGAATGGACAAGAATAGAAATGAATACATTAGAGGGTCAGCTCAGGTTGGACAGTTGGGAGACAAAAACAGGGAGGTGAGATTGCGTTGGTTTGGACGTGCAGAGGAGAGATGCTGGGTATTTTGGGCGAAGGATGTTAAGGATGGAGCTGCCAGGTAAGAGGAAAAGAGGAAGGCCTAAGAAAAGGTTTATGGATGTGGGGAGAGAGTATAGCAGGTGGTAAGTATAATGGAGCAAGATGCAGAGGACAGGAAGATATTGTCAGTGCTAGTGGAATAATCAACAAATACTTTATATTACAGTGTAATAGCAATAAGAAGATGTAAATTGAACAGTTTGATGAAAATAGAGCTATTATTTTCATGAAACATTCCTCCAAACCAGACCCCCCTTCCCCCGACAGTGGTGGCATATGGCACATTCACAGCTGAAAGACTGGATTTGTGCATACTGATTGGAGGATCCTCCAACCTGACTGTAACAATTAGCCCTCTAAATATATCAGAGGAACATATTTGCCTTCTATCATCAGGGTAGAAAAAAATAACTGTGTCATGGAGAAAGTTTACCTGATGAATGGCATTTCAGCCAATATAAGTAAACATTAAAAAAAAAAAAAGACAACTTGGATGTTAGCTGCCATTCTTTACTAAACCACTAGCACCTCAACATAGTTTTTACTGCCTGACAATTAATATATTTTCTAATTAAGAAGCCTAAAATATTACCTTCCTAAACATCCATTTTCATTCTAAGATTCATGGCTGCTTAAGCTTGCAGTGTAAAAACTCAAAACCTTGAGCTGGCATACAGGCTAAATGCAATTTAATCTGTTTTCAATTCAGTCTCCATTAAATGGTGGCCAAACAATGTGTTTAAAATTATTCCAATCCAAAGGTTAGATTTAAAAAAATTAAATAAAGTGTTAAATTTATGTTTAATTTAGGAACTTTTTAATTTAAGAACCTAAACCCTTTTTCAATCATCATATAGTCTTAACTTTGTCCATTTTCTGAACTTCCTTCACCAGTACATAGTGCCAGCAATATGAGGCAGAAACCAAACCTGCCCTACTGATGGACAACCTTCTAAATCTTAAATTTAAATATATTTTACATTTTTGTAAAATGATATATTAGATTTAATGATATACTAAATATACAATATTAAATGACAGCCAGGTGATTCAAATGTTAGTGCTGTTCCCTCACAGCTTAAGAGTCCTGACTTTCGGTACTCTGGTTTTCCTTCCATATTTCAAAGAGAAGCCTGTTAGGTGAAGTTTAGAATGGCATATCAGACAAGCTTCTGCCAATCAAGTATCTAGCACTGTCCAGTCTGTGAAGAGCTTTCTGCTGACTGCTACAATATATTATAAACTCAGTAACAAGCATTGACTGATTTATTACACCATAACATGTTAAAAAAAAATTTCAGGAACTACAAATTTGAATATTCATTCTTTCAGGGCAATTCACAAGGTTAACTAGAGTGTAATCCCTTATATGTCACACCTTAACTTAGATCAAAGCTAAAGATACATCTTGTGCTTTTTACTTTCTAAAATTTTACTTCCAACAGGTTTTAATAATCCAGTCCACAAGTTGGGGTGGCTTGTTTGTTTGCATACAAAGTACAATATACAGTACTATACTTCCTTAGAAGGCTGGCATCCTTCAACATCTGCAATAAGATGCTGCAGATGTTCTATCAGGCGGTTGTGGCGAACACACTCTTCTATGCGGTGCTGTGCTGGGGAGGCAGCATAAAGAAGAGGGACGCCTCATGCCTGGACAAACTGGTGAGGAAGGCAGGCTGTATTGTAGGCACGAAGCTGGACAGTCTGACATCTTTGGCGGAGCGATGGGCGCTGAGTAGGCTCCTGTCAATTATGGAGAATCCACTGCATCCACTCTGTCCTCCAGACAGATGAGCAGCTTCAGCGACAGATTGCTGCCACTGTCTTGCTCCACTAACAGACTGAGGAGATCATCCCTCCCCCACACTATGCGACTCTCCAATTCCACCCCTTCAAACATTAACACTATACAATGTTATTGACTGTTATAACTACCTTGCACTCTCCACCTTGCACTTTTTAACTTGCACTGCGCTTTTATTGCTCTTTATTTAATATTGTTTTTATCAGCATGCTGCTGCTGGAATATGTCAATTTCCCCTTGGGGATTAATAAAGTATCTATCTATCTATCTATCTATCTATCTATCTATCTATCTATCTATCTATCTATCTATCTATCTATCTATCTATCTATCTATCTATCTATCTACAATAGAACACTCCCACATCTCAACTCCCATGCCTCTCTCTTTCTCTGTATATTGCATATATCCATCTTTGGCCTTTCAACCATAGTCTGACTGCCAACTTTAGATTTAACTTGTCAAGGCAGTAATCTGGGGTACTTCCAGTCGCATTCCAGAATCACTTAATTAGCGTGAAAAGTAACTTATGTGCACGCACCTTTCGCCACTCCCCAACTCCTACCAGAATTATGCCTCTTTGAATATTCAAATCAATACAAATAGCCCTTAAGCTCAGTGTTCTGTGAAAAGACAATGGCAAAAGCACGTGGGAAAATAGAAGAATTTCAGCGAATACCAAGAGGAGGCAAGGAAAAACATACTATTTGTTGGTTTAAACAGTGATATAAACAACAAAAGGAAGTTGATCGAGTGACATAGCATGTCGGAGAAACTTGTTCAAGTTCACAAAGTCGCACAGTGCCCGAAATAAAAAAGAGATTGTCAGATATCAAAGTCGCCATGAAAAGGTGAGCCATAGTTCACCGTCTGAGAGTCATATGGAACCCTATAAGGGTTCAGAGAAAAAAAGCACGGAAATTTTGATCTCGAAATTTCCACTTTAATCACGTACTTTATTTTGTCATTAAAGTAGAACATCATAAACTTCATCTTAAAATCTTTAATTTACCAGTTTCTCAAATACCATCGTAATTAAAGTAGCATGTTAAATGCTTTGTATTGTATGTGTTCTTCTATGTGCTCTATGTGTGTGAATCATTACGTGAAACCACAATGGAACAAAAGCACTGCTTTGACGCTGGGTGACGCCAGTTTGCAAAACCGAGCAGAGAACTTGCTTACAGTAGGGATTGAGCTGGCGTGAAAATGCCAGGTTACAAGAACTATTTGAATAAGGCTTTATTTAAACAAATGGCAGCAATCCTGATGATGTAATCGATTAAGCACTAGATTGAAACTAGATTGATGATATGGCTTGTAACAGGAAGTCGGTGCCCCAATGAGCAGACATCAAACTAGATCTTTTAATCAGAAACCACACTAGAGACAACAATACAAATACACAAACAGACAATAAATACATAAACACCACAGCAGATGCTGTAGGCATGATATAAAATATATATTAATCTAGTTTTATATGCAGTTGAACATTATTTTCTATAATAATTACTCTCTTACCACCAGAATACTGAATCTACAGGCAGACCAAGTCCTTTTGTTACCACTTAATTGTTAGCTGCATTCTGCTACAAATACCATCAGAGGAGGGAGTGATGAGAAGGTAGAGTCTTTTCCAGTCTTGTCTGTGATAAATGTTGAGGGAGTGATTTTAAGCAGTTTCTAATATTCATACTGCAGCTTTTGAAAAACAATCCATCCATCCATCCATTTTCCAACCCGCTGAATCCAAACACAGGGTCACGGGGGTCTGCTGGAGCCAATCCCAGCCAACACAGGGCACAAGGCAGGAACCAATTCCGGGCAGGGTGCCAACCCACTGTAGGACACACACAAACACACCCACACACCAAGCACACACTAGGGCCAATTTAGAATTGCCAATCCACCTAACCTGCATGTCTTTGGACTGTGGGAGGAAACCAGAGCGCCCAGAGGAAACCCACGCAGATACCGGGAGAACATGCAAACTCCACACAGGGAGGACCCGGGAAGCAAACCCGGGTCTCCTAACTGCGAGGCAGCAGCGCTACCACTGCGCCACCGTGCCGCCCTTGAAAAATAATGCTTTCTACTTTCTGTTTAATTATCAAGTATATACATCAGTGGTTCTTAAACTTTTTTCTTGCATCCCAATTTTATCTATTGTGTATTTCTGCGACCCGTACTTGCTACTGAACAGCGACCTATCACCATTCCGTTTGCCCTTGGAGAATCTTTGTTGATCATCATCTTGGGGGGTGAGGGGTAGGGAGGGGTGTCTGCCCCTTGAAGAATAGCCAATGATCATTCTCCAGGTTTTTTTTACAGTACGATTATAATTTAATTTACAAATCATCATGACCCAATTATAGACATCACATGACCCAAAATGGGTTACCCTCCTTGAAGCAGGTAAGGGAATGGTCGGTGTGTGTCGGATGCTCCCAGATGATTGGTTGCAGGCAGGGCTGATGAACGGCCATTTCGAGAAACACCCGACAGAGCCTCAGAAGGAGTCAAGTGGGTGCAATAGCTCTCGGCAGATGGTTAAGAAAGAGTGAAAATAGATAACCAGCTCTTGGCTGTACAGGACTTGGAGATCGTTCTCCAACCCATGCATTCTTTGTTACATGTGATCGTTCTGCTGAGGCGGGCAGTAGAGAGGCTGGACAGGATGACTGAAGTACCCCTGAAGGTGATGTGGGAGTACCTGAAGAAGCTTGGCAGAGGAATCTCCACCCACGTCGATGCAGCGGTACAGGTGAGTGTTTCCAGGTAGCATAAATAAAAACGGAACCCCTAGTGAATTGACCCAGGATAATTCTGAAAGGAGTCAAGTAGCAGGGGATCCAACAGTTCATATCGCTGTGATGACTGGTTGCAAGGTGGGGGCAGAAACACCTGAGGCGCAAGAGAGTGACCGGCTTGTATGTGCCGGCACCCATAGCACTCTGCCCCAGATACAGGCAACGGTCTCACACAAGTCAAAATGGGTACAGACAGCACAGGGTCTCTCTTTATGCCATAGAGAGACTCAGACTGTGGTGACACCCCAGAGTGGAAAGAAGACCCGGAAAAAGAAGACAAGGGCCTCACATGTGCTGGAGGGCTACTCTCCGCAGGGGCAGTGGGATGAGCCGATCTCAGTTGGGAGTGAGGCGAAGCAGGATTTCCCATGCTGCTTCCATGTCCACAGGGTACAAATACAAGGAGGGGAGCAACATTGCTATGAGTGCCACCGTGTTGGACACAGGTGGAGGTGCTGTCCTAGTACAGTGCCAATAGATGCCTGGAGATGGCATGGTGCAGCGCCTCCCCGCCCCCTTCTTGTCTTTTTATTTCAGTCCAGACAATGTTGACTCCCCATTCTGGAGGACAACAGCCCTTGTAGAACAGGAAAATTCACCCCACAAGGCTCAGCTAAGGGAGGGGCACTGCGACGGGCAGCCATGACCATTACCCGGCCAGGATGCCAGCTGGATGGAAGGATGAGGGGAGAGAGCATCTACAAGACATTAACTCCCCCAGGATGCTGGTGTAAAGACCTCCTGGGCGGTTGTGGCACCATGGATTCCCGCAGGGCATGCTGTCAGTTGGAGTGTGGCATGGCACTGTTGGGTTTCATGAGGGTTGCAGGGTGAGCTGCAGAGCCCTACATGGGGCTTTCAACACACCTGGGTGTGATTCCAGGTCTGATTAATGATATATAGGTATATATATATATATATAAACATCTATGCATGGAAGTGTGCGTGTCTGGCCCGAAAGTGAGAGGTGGAGTCAGGATAAGGGCTCCGCCATCCGAGGAAACAGAAAACTAAATATCTACATGTGAAAGTCTGTCTGTCTGCCAGGCCCGGAAGTGCGAGGCTACTACAGCATGAAGTTCAGAAAGCCGGCATGGCGGCCCCAAGTTAACAAATCATAAGAAGAAAGTGACCCTGTTGCCAAAGTAAAACCTCTGAGAAAAGAGAGAATCTCTTACTTAAGCAACTCGAGCACATTGGCAAAATGGTATCCCTTTTACTTTTTCTCCTACCACTAATGCACAAGCGAGGCGAGCACGTCAGCACAATGAAACCTAGGACAGAGATGCCCAGAGTAGTTCCTTTCAATTACTTGACATCTGTTCCTTTTTTTTCTGATGATTTCAATAGTTTCTAGGACCCCGGGCTTTTATAGCACAGGCTTACACAGCTAGTATATCTATACTGTATATATAGTGAGAAGGGTGGCTGAACGCACCCCAAGAAGACACAGACACTCCTCAAAAAAACCCTCTTAAAAATGCTGATAGACTACTTTCACATTGCTCCCTTAATTGCTGGGCTTACTTGCGGCTGCTCTGTCGCATGATATGCTTCTCATACTTAAAAGCCTGAACAGCATCTGTCCTTTTTGGCTGATTGCTTTGTTTCTCTCTCCTCCCCCAGACATCCCCTGCTCCTGTCGGGGGTCCCCTATGATGTTTGCCTTTTCTTTTAATTGAGAACTAACTGCACACTGAACTCATTTAATCTCTGAAAGAGACATGTTTGTTTGAAGTGTTTGAATAAAGTCCCTGTCTCAGCAATCTCCTGTGTTTCTATGCAATTTTGTGACCCAAGCGTGGTAATATTATATTATATTAATATATATATATATATATATATATATATATTTGCAGCTGGAGATCCACAAAGGGAGAAAAATTAATCACGTATCATACAGTAGTTTTTATTCCTGAGGTTCATGAAGACCCCTGGCAGGGGTTGAAAGCTCAGGAATAAAAACTACTTTATGATACGTGATTAATTTTTCTCAATTTGTGGATCTCCAGCTGCAAATATGCAAACCGTATCACAGACCTTCTCTTCCATATATATAAAAGGGCAGCTCAGTGGCACAGTGGGTAGTGCTGCTGCCTCGCAGTTAGGAGACCTGTTTCCCGGTTCCACCCTGCGTGGAGTTTGCATGTTCTCCCCGTGTCTGCGTGGGTTTCCTCCGGGTACTCCGGTTTTTTCCCACAGTCCACAGACATGCAGGTTAGGTGTATTGACGATTCTAAATTGTCCCTAGTGTGTGCTTGGTGTGTGGGTGTGTGTGTGTGCGCACCCTGTGGTGAGCTGGCGCCCTGCCCAGTTTGTTTCCTGCCTTGCGCCCCGTATTGGCTGGGATTGGCTCCAGCAGACCCCCGTGACCCTGTGGTTGGGATATAGCGAGTTGGATAATGGATGGATGGAGATTGTATGTATATATATATATATATATATATATATATATATATATATATATAGTGAAATGATTAGACTCACCACCCAACAAAAAGGGTTTCAAAATAGCACTGATATGCATGGATTGGAGTCTGTAACTGAACTCAGGATGGTTAGAAAGGATGGCGGTTTTAAATGTCCAGACAAGAAGTGGCATAGTGAACCTGGAAGTGATGTGCTTCTAGGGTTGCCACCAGAAGTGACGTACTTATGGGCGCCGGAACTGGATGTGACGTGCTTCTGGGCAGCGGAACCGGAAGTGATGTCTTCAGAGTTGGATCAGACAGGCTTTCCCGTTTTTTGCAGGCAGAGACAACAGAGGAAAGGTTAGCGCACCCCACCACCCCCTGGCCTGGCGTGGAATTACCCTCTCTTGGTCCATACAGCTTCCTCCTATTCACACGTGTGTGACTATACATATATATATATATATATACAGTAGAGTCTCACAATCCAACCTTATCCAACCTTCGCTTATCTGACATTCCGTATTATCCAACATCCCACCGCAAAAAAACCCCAAAAAAACACATCAATCGGCAACAAGAACTGCAAGTTGCGAGCATGAGCGTAGTCTATTTTTTGTTGCTCCCGACTCTACTGCAGCTAATTACAGCGGAACCTCGGTTTGTGAGCAAAATTCGTTCCGGAAACGTGCTCGCAGTCCAAAGCACTTGTATATCAAAGCGAATTTCCCCATAAGAAATAATGGAAACTCAGATGATTCGTTCCACACAGTTTTTGAAGGAACTCGGCTGGTAGGTTGTTCCAAACATCTTGGAGAACTAACCACAGATCTTCTGTGGATGTAGGCTTCCTCACATCCTGCTGTCTCTTCATGTAATCCCAGACACATTCAATGATGTTGAGATCAGGGCTCTGTGGGGGCCATACCATCACTTCCTGGACTTCTTGTTCTTCTTTACGCTGAAGATAGTTCTTAATGACTTTGGCTGTATGTTTGGGGTTGTTGTCCTGCTGCAGAATAAATTTGGGGCCAATCATACGCCTCCCTGATGGTATTGCATGATGGATAAGTATCTGCCTGTATTTTTCAGCATTGAGAACACCATTAATCCTGACCAAATCTCCAACTCCATTTGCAGAAATGCAGCCCCAAACGTTCAATTAACCTCCACCATGCTTCACTGTTGCCTGCAGACACTCATTATTGTACCGCTCTCCAGCCCTTCGACGAACAAACTGCCTTCTGCTACAGCCAAACATTTCAAATTTTGACTCATCAGTCCAGAGCACCTGCTGCAATTTTTCTGCACCCCATTTCCTATGTTTTCATGCATAATTGAGTCGCTTGGCCTTGTTTCCACATCGAAGGTATGGCTTTTTGGCTGCAACTTTTCCATGAAGACCACTTCTGGCCAGACTTCTCCGGACAGTAGATGGGTGTACCTGGGTCCCACTTGTTTCTGCCAGTTCTGAGCTGATGGTGCTGCTGGACATCTTCCAATTTCGAAGGGTAATAAGCTTGATGTGTCTTTCATCTGCTGCACTAAGTTTCCTTGGCCAACCACTGCGTCTACAATCCTCAGCGTTGCCCGTTTCTTTGTGGTTCTTCAAAAGAGCTTGAACAGCACATCTTGAAACCCCAGTCTGCTTTGAAATCTTTGTCTGGGAGAGACCTTGCTGATGCAGTATAACTACCTTGTGTCTTGTTGCTGTGCTCAGTCTTGCCATGACATGAAACTGTCTTCCACAACCTCACCTTGGTAGCAGAGTTTGGCTGTTCCTCACCCAGTTTTACGCCTCCTACACAGCTGTTTCTGTTTCAGTTAATGACTGTGTTTCAACCTATATGTGACATTGATGATCATTAGCACCTGTTTGGTATAATTGGTTGATCATACACCTGACTATAATCCTACAAAATCCCTGACTTTGTGCAAGTGTACCTATAAGGCAAAAGGTAGTAACACCAAATATTGATTTGATTTAGATTTTTCTTTTATTCGCTCACTTTGCATTTTGTAAATTGATAACAATAAACAATCATTATTTATATTTCTGAAAGCATTCTTTGTTTACAGCATTTTTTCACACCTGCCTAAAACTTTTGCACAGTACTGTATATATATATATATATATATATATATATATATATATATATATATATAGTGATCCCTCGCTATATCGCGCTTCGCCTTTCGCGGCTTCACTCCATCGCGGATTTTATATGTAAGCATATTTAAATATATATCGCGGATTTTTTGCTGGTTCGCGGATTTCTGCGGACAATGGGTCTTTTAATTTCTGGTACATGCTTCCTCAGTTGGTTTGCCCAGTTGATTTCATACAAGGGACGCTATTGGCAGATGGCTGAGAAGCTAGATTGCTTACTTTTCTCTCTCTCTTGCGCTGACTTTCTGTGATCCTGACTTATGGGGATTGAGCAGGGGGGCTGTTCGCACACTTAGACGATACGGACGCTCATCTAAAAATGCTGAAAGATTATCTTCACGTTGATATCTTTTGTGCAGTTGCTTCCTGAAACGACATGCTGCACGGTGCTTCGCATACTTAAAAGCTCGAAGGGCACATATTGATTTTTGACTGAAAAACAAACTCTGTCTCTCTCTATCTCTCTCTCTCTCCCTGCTCCTGACGGAGGGGGTGTGAGGTGCCGCCTTCAACAGCTTTGTGCCGCGGTGCTTCGCATACTTAAAAGCCAAACAGCCCTATTGATTTGTTTGCTAGAGATTGTTTTCTCTATCTATGTGACATTCTGTGCTCCTGACACGCACTCCTTTGAAGAGGAAGATATGTTTGCATTCTTTTAATTGTGAGACAGAACCGTCATCTCTGTCTTGTCATGGAGCACAGTTTAAACTTTTGAAAAAGAGACAAATGTTTGTTTGCAGTGTTTGAATAATGTTCCTGTCTCTCTACAACCTCCTGTGTTTCTGCGCAAATCTGTGACCCAAGCATGACAATATAAAAATAACCATATAAACATATGGTTTCTACTTCGCGGATTTTCTTATTTCGCGGGTGGCTCTGGAACGCAACCCCCGCGATGGAGGAGGGATTACTGTATATATATATATATACTAGTCATTTAGCCCGTTACAATAACGGGCGCTAGAACAGTAGTGCATAAACATTAGTAGGAACAGTCTATATTAAATGGCAAGGGACTTTGACCTCATTCTTTTTGTTGGTCGTATTTTTCTTTCTTTCAGTCTTTCTTTTGTTGATGTTTACTTGCTGTGAGTCTTTAATTTTCTGTGACAGTAATACTGTCTTGTATGGCTCTATTCAATAAGGGCGCGTAGATAATTTAGTTCAAATGGCTCTGGAATATGTGAAGAGCAACAGGTGCAGATCTTTATTTACGCGCGCCTTTATTCGCTGCGCCCAACTGAGGTTGTCCTTTTGAGGCTCGCCTTTTTGTGCGTGCCCTTATTGAAGGATACAGTCTTGTATGTCCGCTGGCTTGTACGTCCGTAATATACGTCCGTACGTCCGTAATATACCTTTAATTTTCTCTGGCGGTAATACTGGCGTGCGCGTCGGTAATATGCCTTTAATCTCCTCTGACAGTAATACTGGCTTGTATGTGGCTGTAATATGCGTCACTGTATTGTGTACCTTTAATTTCCTCTCGCAGTAATACTGGTTTGTATTTCTGTAAAACGCCTCTAACTTTCTCTGACAGTAATATCGCGCATCGCACCGTGCCCCGCGCATGCGCACTTTACCAGAAGACACCCACATACGGACACCTGGACGCACATAGGGATTTTATATATATATATATATACACACATACTGTGACTGTGGATGCCGCTATACCAGCGCTTAACCCGACACAGACAGGCACACTACTAAAATAAAGTGCTTTTATTTTTTCTTCTGCCTGTGGGCAATGCCTTCCCTACACACAATACTTTCCTTTCTTCACCCTCAATCTTCACCACTCCACTCTGGCAAGCATAGTCCCTCTCCTTCCGACTCTGGCTGTCTGAGTGGTGGCTGCTGGCTCCATTTATAGCCCACCTAGAAGTGCTCCAGGTGCTTGTTGACCAGCTTCCGGCAGCACTTCCAGGTGTGGCAGAAAACCCGCCCAAGAGGGCTCAGCAGCTGTTGCAGCACCCCCTAGTGGCACCCCTGGATCCCAACAGGGCAACACCCAACTCCAACTCCCATGAAGCCCTGTGGAAGTCCCAGGCACCACTGCAATCCAGGGGGGATGCTATCTAGTGTTCTGGGGGAGGTACTGTCCTGACCAGGCTTGCTCCCCCAGTCCATACAATAAAGAGGAGTCCCAGCCGGACAAGAACCCCGGCCATCTGTAACAATATATATATATATAATGTGTATATATATATATATATATATACACACGCACACACACACATACTGTATATATACATACAGTATATACAGTATGTGTGAGTGTGTGTATGTACACAAATGTTATTTCTAAATACAAAAGTATATATTTTTTATCATTAAAAATTATTAATAGATCATAACCATTCTTAATTAAGCCAGCTCCCCTTTAATTAGCAACATTTACAAAAGCTAGAGACAATAAAATTCTACCTCAAACTTTTCATCAAGAATTAATTACCGTCTTTCCTAAGCAAAATAAGGACTTATTACAGTGTGCATCATACAGACCAATTTCACTTCTGAATAATGATGTTAAGATACTCTCCGAAGTCCTAGCTAGAAGCATTGAAAAGTGCTCCCTTCGGTAATATCACAAGACCAAACTGGATTTATTAAAGGCAGACACTTAGCTTCCAGTCTTCGACGTCTGTTTAATGTAATATATTCACCCAAAAAGTCTGACACCCTGGGGATATTATTATTGCTGAATGCAGAAAATTTGATATGGTTGAATGGAACTACCTTCACACTACATTGGAGAAATTTGGGTTTGGCTTGAACATTTGTGCATGGATCAAACTACTGTATACCAGTCCAGAAGCTTCAGTTTGTATTAACAACAGTAATTCAGACTACTTCAAACTAGAACGTGATACCAGACAAGGATGCCCCTTGTCACCACTGCTTTTTGTAATTGCCATTGAGCCACTGGCAGTTCACTATCAAAATGCTTATGAGAAAAAGGGGATTATCAGAGAAGGACTTGAACAGAAAATTTCTCTATATGCAGATGATATGATACTGTATATATCAGATCCACAAAATACTGTGCCTGCAGTCCTAACAGCACTAACAGAATTTCAAAAGATTTCTGGTCTCAGAAGTAATTCGAATAAAAGTGTGCTCTTTCCAGTGAATTCTCAAGCACACAATATTAGATTGGACACCTTCCCTTTTATCATTGCAGACCAGTTTAAATACCTAGGGGTAAACATCACAAGTAAACATAAAGCTCTTTATCAACAAAAGTTTGCTATCTGCATGGAAAAAATTAAGTAAGACTTGCATAGGTCTACCCTTCACCTCACTATAGCTGGAAGAATTAACATTGTCAAGATGAATATCCTTTCTAAGCTTCTTTTTCTATTTCAAAACATTCCAATATACATCAATAAATCATTGTTTAAGAAACTACAAATGTTTTGGGTGTGCACCAAATTAACATCATTTTAGACCAAAATCTTTAAAGGCCTTTCAGACATCCTTTGTGTCACAATTCCTCCTAATCCATTAACTGCTGTCTTTGGTGTACTTCCAGATGGGCTTAAAGTGGAGAAGGACAAACAAACTGTGATTGCCTTTAATTCACTATTGGCACGTAAACTTATCTTGCTCAACTGGAAGAATCTTAGCTCATCTATTTCAAGTCAGTGGGTAACTGATGTTATATATTATCTGAAATTGGGAAAAATCTAATTCTTACTTAGAGAATCTGTACAAAACTTTTTCAAAACCTGGCAGTATTTAATCAATAACATTTTAGAATAAGCATTTAAATTGAGGAAGCAGATTCTCTCCCCTCTTTTTTATTCTATTTATTTTTATCCATTTATTAATTTATTTATTTACTTATTTTTACTAGTTTAAAGTTTTACTCTGTTGGCCTAGCTCTCTTTCTCATGGGTGGGGGTTGATTTGTTTCGAATTTAGTTTTGTTAAACTTGACTTGACAGGACTGTATGTTTGTTGCCACGTGACATGATGATACTCCAAAAAAGCAATAGGTAGTAGAGGCAATAGCAAAAGTGAAAAACATTCTGGTTGGGTAGAAGCATGTATGTGCCTGAGCCTTCTATTTTAAACATTTTGAAGTCAGGGAAAGAGTAATCAGCAAAACTAGCCCAGCCCAAAGGGCAGCTAAAGGTTTAGGAGTGGAGTGCTTTGATACCAGTAGCATCTAAGGGAGTCCTGGAGCAAAATAAGCTCTTCTCCTAACTCTCATTAGATATTTCATATTTTGCTTCTTGTATCAGTAATACTTATGCTGATTGGGGTAATACCTCCAGACTATGGTTTACTGTTTTGAGGATTACAAAATATTTAATTTTTGAAAATGCCAGTTTACACCAATCAGGCACAAAATTAAAATCACTGACAGGTGAAGTTAATAACATTGATTATCTCCTTACAATATCACCTGTCAAGGGGTGGGATACATTAGGCAGCAAATGAACAATCTGTTCATGAAGGTGATGTGTTGGAAGCAGGAAAAATGGACAAGTGTAAAGATCTGAGTGACTTTGACAAAGACCAAATTATGATGGCTAGACAACTGGATCAGAGATCTCCAAAATGACAGGTTTTGTGGGGGAGTTCAAAAAGTGGTAAAAAAGTAGTGACAGGGTCATAGGTGCTCAATGATCATTGATGGATGTGGTCTGATCCCACAGGAGAGCTACTGTAGAACAAATTGCTTAAAAGCTTAGTGTTAGCCATGAGAGAAAGGTGTCAGAACACAAAGTGCATTGCAGCTTGCTGTGTATAGGGGCTGCATAGCCGCAGACTGGCCAGAGTGCCCATGCTGACCCCTGTCCACCACCGAAAGCACATGCAATTGGCACGTGAGTGTCAGAACTGGACCCTGGAACAATGGACGAAGGTGGCTTGGTCTGATGAAACACATTTTACATCTTTTACATCATGTGGACAGCCAGTTGTGTGTGTATTGTTTACCTTGGAAGAGAATGCAGCAGGATGCATTATAGAAAGAAGGAAAGCCGACGGAGGCAGGATGATACTCTGAGTAATTTTCTGCTGGAAAACGTTGAGTCCTGGCATTCATGTGAACGTTACTTTGACATCTACTTAAAGATTGCTGCAGACTACTTACACCTCTTTATGGCAGTGGTATTCTCTGATGACAGTGGTCTCTTTTATAAGGATAATGCAACCTGCCACACTGCAAAGAGTGTTCCAGAATGGTTTGAGGAACAAGAAAAACAGTTCAAAGTGTTGACTTGGCCTCCAAATTTTCCAAACCACAATCCAATCGATTTCATCTGTGGGAAATGTGAAAAACAAGAGTGATCCATGGGGACCCCACCTTGCAACTTGTAAGATTTAAAGGATCTGCTCCTAACGTCTTGGCACCAAATACCACAGGACGCCTTTATTGGTTTGATGGAGTCCTTGCCTAGACGGAATAGAGCTGTTTTGGCTGTACAAAGGAGACCTACACAGTATTAGGCAGGTTGTTTAAATGTAGTGGCTTGCTGTAGTTTGTTAGCTGGTGTCTCAACTGGTTAATAAGACAGACAGAAAGAAACAAATTAAAGTTCTTGGCAGGTAAGTGAATTAAAATAAAGGAAAAAAAGAGTCCGAAAATTAAAATACGCCTGTGTAGTAAATGTTTTGGCTACATTAAGTATCTTTCTAAAGCAAAAGTCACATTATTTATTTTTGATACAGAAAAATGAAAAGCTAATCAAGGTAACTGTCAGACTAAATAAGGAGTTCAATGAATAAGAAGTATAATATTAAATTGACAAGTTGGATGGGAAAAAAACACCATGCAGCTGAACCGGAACCAGTATTATCTAAGATTCAAGAATCACATTGGCAGGCCAGGAGAGAATGCAGGTTTATTGTCTTACATGTTTTTTTCATGTTTTGAATTTAATTGAACTTGGAATTCATTTGCCCATTTATGTATGTATGTACAGTATGTTAACTCCACCATTTGATCTTATTCTTTACCTCTTTGCCTTATACAGCTGACATAGGTTTTACCCTGTTATCACACTGTTACTAATTCTTTTCTATTCTCTTTTTGGGGGGGGGGGGGGGGGGGGCTTTGTGCTGATACAATTGTTACCCCAATTTGATTATTTTACTCCTCACAGTCTTGAATGAGACTTCAGGGTGGATAACAGACAATGTTATCACCAGTGACAGACCCATTATCAGGCTGTCTGCAACTTGATGGCATTACAGTACCTCAAAGAATTATAAAGAAGGGGTGTTGAACAGCCAGTTATCCATTGTCAGATGGACTTTGAGTTGTCTATTGGTGGTGACTGTGACTCACAGCAGTTTGTCTCTCTGGGATCTGTGCAGACTGCACAGTGGGCTAAAATCTGTATATGTATATATATGACCACTCTGCACTTCAAAGCAAGTGTTCAGTAGTTGGATTTTGGTATAGAAGCACATTTCGCACTGCTATGTAACCATCATCCATAAGTGACTTACTTGTAAAGAATAATTGTAAGTGGTTAATCAGTAGCCTGATATTTGTTTCATATTTTTTAGTTTACTGAAGCTTTTTTTTTATTCAGCCTAACTTAACAGGGAGACATTCTGGCTAGTGTTAAAAGCATTTTTGTCTGTTAAAGGAATACCACACTATGTGTTGCTTGTCTCATTTGTTTTGCACTGATGACCAAGAAAAGTTTTTAATTTCATTTTTTCAATTGAGGACAGAACTCTTGACCAATGAATGGAGGTGGAGGTGGAGTGAAGGATTTTCAATTCAAAAAGTAAATCCCATGTGAATTGCTTTTGCTGGTTTGGTATGTATGCTGACTTTTCCAGAAGTACCTATTTAGCAATGTTTCAGCAAAAAATAAATGTGTTCTGCATGCTGTGAGAAAACAACTGGTGTTTTTTTTTTCAGGGATGTTTTTTTATATCATTTGCCATTGTACAGTATTGGTCTCCATCGGCTTGTATTATATCATTCTCCTTAAATATTTTTTCTTTGATATTACCATAATATCAAAGTAATCATAATATTTAAAAATATCATTGTTGGGTGGATTATTGCTTTACTCTAGTTTTACCATAGTATATTGTAACCAAGATCTAGTTCATTTTTAATCTAGTCCAACCAAGACTGAGCTCCGCTCACAATTCAACAGTGTAGCAGGATCAAGAATGACTAAACCAGCCATAGAAAAAATGATGTCTGGTCTGGCAACTGCCATTGCTGTTGTCTGCAAAATTGTTATGATGCCAAGTCACGGACCTGGTGTAAAGGGTGTGAGGCCGCCATAATAGCATCCAAAGCCATTTTAAGCCCATCTCTATCCTGCCCCGAAAAGACATCACCAAGGCAGCCAGACCACAATACTCTACTGTCTGGCTTACATAATCCTAAATATGTAATGCAGAAGCAGAATCAAATCAGATCCAAATCCAAATAGCAATAATTAAACCAGCTACACTAAGTCAATGAACCACTGTGAGATTCGCGTCTCTGGCTCAATATATAGCCAGAGGGAGATCCCTGGAACCACCCACAGAACACAAGAAAAGGATGCAAATTTAATGTGACAGGGTCAGGTTACATCAGTCTGGGGAGCATGCACTGGTACAGTGCATTGCTGGACCCACCACAAGAAAACACTTCACTTCTGGCCCCAAGGCAGATGCGTGGTCCAGTCCCACCCTCCAGAAATGGCTGTTTATCTGCTGCAGCCAAGTGCTATGTGGGCGTCCCCTTGGCCTGGTCCAGCCACTCGGGTCCTCAGCAATTATCCTTGGGAATCATGCTTCATGGTCGTAGAGCTGTAAGTGACGCCCTCACAATGCAGGTCACATGGCTCATTCGGCACTCCATGAGCAATCGCTCATTCAACACAAAGTCAAACCAGCCATACCCAAGGATTCTCTGAAGAGACACAGTACTGAAGAAGTCCAATCTTCGTCTCAGGTCACTGGATACCATCCATGTCTCACAACCATAACATGCAAAACATGAAGCAACAGAACTCTAAAGACTTGGACCTGCATCCTCATGCAGAGATATTGAGAGCACCATACTTGCTCAGTCTCTCAAGATCCCTGATCAGAAACGTCATTGACTCAGCAAAGAACGCAGCATCATGTGCACAGTAAAGATCAGTGAATCTTTCTTCACCAACAGATGCCCCAGAGCCACAGGAACCTTACAACCCTGCCCAACACACAGTCCATGCAAGCATTGAACAGAATAGGAGCAAGAATATACCCCTGACAAACCCCAGAATCAACTGGGAAGAATGCAGAGATTCTGCCACCACTCTGCACAGCACTCACAATACCAGTGTACAGGCTGGCCATGACATCCAGAAACTTTGGATGGATCGTGTGAAGTCTCAGGATGTCCCATAGGGCAACTCAATCAACTGAGTGGAATGGTTTACAAAAATCAACAAAGGCTGCAAAGAAACTCTGCCGATATTCACATTTATGCTCGATGAGAACCCTCAATGCCAGGATGGGTTCAGTGGTAGACATCTTAGGCCTAAAACCAGACTGCTCCGGGTGATAGTAGGTGAGCATGTGATCGTGGATCTTATCAAGGGTGACCCAAGCAAGGACCTTACCCAGCACTGAGAGCAGTGTTATTCCCTATAGTTGCCTCAATCAATGCGATCACCCTTTACTTTCCAGATATGGACAACAAGTCCCATTTTCCAGTCATTTGGGATGATGGCTGATGGCCATCTCCCAAATGGAAGCAAAGATTGCTTGCAATGCCAGGAGGACAGCCTTACCACCAGCCTGGCGAAGTTCCCCCCGGATACCCCTTATCCCTGCAACCTTCCGTACTCTCATCTGATTCACATAATCTGAAAAATAATTCAAAAATAAAAATGACAATAAAAAATAAAATAAACATAAGCCAGGGAATAAACTCTAGCTGTTATATAGCACACTCAGCCACAGCACGATCTCATATTGCTGCTACCTCTAATTCCAGCTGTAAATTTGCTAGGAATACACAATGACAGCAGTTGTTTGAGACACAATTCTGCTTAGTCCCTGGCATCCCACTGCTGCTGAGACATGCCTCTCTCTCATATCTTGCATGTTTGTAGCCACACCTTGCCTCCAGAAGTAATTGTTTCATATCATAGCCTGGAAAGGCCTTTTAGGTAAAAATTCATTGGGGAAAATGTTGAGAAGTTGGCTTTTATACTTTGAGATAAATGAGAAAAAAATTTAGGCGGAGTGGTGGCTCTGAGGCTAGGGATCTGCACTGGTAATTGGAAGGTTGCCGGTTCGAATCCCATAAATGCCAATAGGGACGCTGCTCTGTTGGGCCCTTGAGCAAGGCCCTTAACCTGCAATTGCTGAGCGCTTTGAGTAGTGAGGAAAGCGCTATATAAATGCAAAGAATTATTATTATTATTAAACATTTATAAGAAGAAGCATAGCTGATTAAACAATCACCCTGTCAATGATGTGAAGTGAAATTGTCTACTAATGTTTATAGCAAAAAAAATACGTAAAGAATAGAAATAATAGGTGGAAAAAGAGCATTCACCCAGAGTAGGATCAGAGAGGTGTTGTAATTATGTTTTGTATTTTAACTGTATATGCAAATATAGCAATACAGATGTGATGGGAAAACTGATAAAATGCCAAAATATCTGTAGCATGTTTTAATCATAATTTAGGCACTCTGTGATAGTAGACTAAAAGATGTTATTGTTAATTATTAGCTGCCTGGTTCCACGTCTCCTTCACTGTGGCTGTATATCATTTATTTCGGTGTTTGAGGTAGAGATGCACTTTCCTGGTGTTAAAATTCACTTTTTTAATATTATTAATCAGTAGATTGATCTGTTCTTTATGTTTTAAGTTTACCTAAGAGTTGCACAGTGAATTTAAATTTAAAGCCACATTAGAAAATAGTAAGGCACTAGGCTTTTTTGTTAGCACTTAAACATAAGGTATGATGTCATTTGCTTTTTATCACATTGTAAATAAATTGTCTGATGGAGCCTTGAAGCAGTGGATACTGATACTGATATGGTTTTTATCGGCATCTTGACCTCATTCATGAGATTTGGGGCAGAAACAGCTGTCCCACCTGATACCACTGAATATGCTGTATTCTTGCACACACATCTGATGCACTCAGTCTGAGCCACTTAAACCCTCTTTATAAAGTTCATGATACCTGAATGAGCTCTTTGACCCAGCATCTCAGTTTCAGAAGTCCAGTAAATGAATGCATTCAGGGAAGGCAAAGGTAATCACAGAACTCCCAAGTATGACATCTGCTCAGTGTTCAATAAACAATGATAAACTACTTTACCAAATGCAGTATTCTTGCTAAAGGTCATTGCATCTTTTACACTACGAAGATATACTGTAGGCAAGATTGAGTCTGCTGTTAGCATCACCCACATCTTATTCCCAACCTGTGGTCAAACCTTTGCTCTCATGTAAATAAATTTGGTTTGTAAGTGTGCAGGATTAAACATAACAGTCAACAGGAGTATAAAATCACAAAATAACCCAAAGAGCAGCAAACCTGTCAATATTGTGGCCTGATTTTACTTTACTTCCTATGGCACATATCTTGTAAATAGGCATACAGACAGAATCCATTTAAAAATTGGATCCAACATACAACTAAAGTTGGTAAATGGGTCATTGGATTGTTAGAATTACCTTTCAAACACATTAATATTGGTTTTCTAAAATAATTGGGAAGGGTATACTCCTCAATTTTATAATGATTTTTAAGAAACTGAAATCCCTGTGAAAAAATATTTGGTATCTTCATTTTATCAACTACTAGCACTGCAGTGGTGACACCTGTTTTTATCTTTTGGAGTTTTTGTTTTCAAAAATTTAAAAATGAAATGTTGTTTTGCTCATAGCTAAGGGATAATTTTTAAATATCATTTCAATACAACCCAATGATTTGCCTGATTTGTAAGCAAAGATTTGGCACAGTTTGAAATGCTCAATAATGCTTTCTAAAAAGAAAACCAATTCAGACTGACCATTTCAGACTGTGTGGTTACTCTGTATTTAAATGTATCTTTTGAAAGCCTGTATTTCCACTCTGTTACAAGAAACAAAATCACCAAACTGTTACATGGAACATTCAATAATGATATGTGTAATAAGTCAGAAAAGCATGGCATACATTTGCTTTGTTTATCTTTGTATTTCTATTTTTCCTGTTTTCTCTGTATTGATTTGAACGTGAATGGTTATATCTGCTATGTTATAGTTTGTTTGATTGAGAAGCATGTTATTGTAATCTTTCTGAAAATAAAATACATAAAAGAAACACATTTTCTAAGCTGCTAACATGGCATTGGGCTTGAATTGTGATTGTGAAGATGTTTTTGGAACTCTTTGTGCATTCCTTCAAACAGACACCCGGAGGCAGCGGGAACATTAGTAGCAAGTTAACTTCATCACAATTCATTAAATATAGTAAAGAAACTGTTTTTTCCATAGTATTAAATTAAGTAAAATATACTTATTTTAATATATGTAAATCAGTCTAAGTATAATGTGGATTTACTGAAATTACGGATTTGTGTTTCTTTTTCTTTATTATAAGACCTTTATTGTGAATAATTTATGGAAACATGTAAAGTTTTGTTGGCTAATATTGTTAGATTTTATGTATTAGTATAGTTTAACCCTTTTCACACTTTCATATTTTTCCTTCCAGGTGGCGTCATCAATGAATAAACTCTCTTACTTAAACAAGCCCTGTATTGAGAAGGAAGAGCTTCTGTAGTATTCCACAGTATATACAACTTAATAACTTGCACAGAGCAACAATAAAATATTTGCAAAGGATGCAAAGATAAATGGTCACTAAATACAAAGAGATCAAATAACGTTATTTTATAAGATTATATGTAACTTACCTTGTTTATTCAGTATTATAATATACTGGCATCTGTCAAAATAGAGTCAGCTATTATTAAATATATTTAAAAAAAGATTAGTTGACACTGTTAGCATAATGGCATAAGAAAGTTAACAAACTTACCTTGGCAATTATACATCTGTGTCTTCTATCTCCAACTCACCCATATCTAACCATGACATCTGGACTTTTGATTCATTTTAAAGTTCATTTTTGATATGGGCCATTTTCTGTTGCCATTTTGTTTTTTGTTCAACTGAGCTGAATTGCCAGGTTTTGGCCCAGTAAAGGGCATTGCTTCAAAGGTGTGATCCTGTCAATCATTACCCATCAGGATAAAAGGGTCATTCTAAGTTCACTTCCTTATCCGACTACTTGGATTCCAAAACCCTTTTTTGTACTTTAATTTTGTTAATTAGTGTTGGATTGCTTACTGATTTTAAACTCTGCAATCCTTTTCATCCCTGTTCTTATCTTGTGTCTTTTGTTCTCCTAGTTTAGACCCTTGCTTTATATATTTTTTTCACTACATCTTTTCTTCTAATCATTCTCATTTTCTCTTGCCCTATGGGAAGAATAAATACAAATGAGGATAATTACATGGGTGGGATCTAAAATCCTAACCCCTACCTATGTCAAGCCACACCCCTTGAATGTCAATTTTCACCCCAACCTGTGGCCCACAGCAAGGACTTTCCCAATTTCACTAAAATTCAAGGGAAAAGGGTTTAAAACATGTCGCAATAATTTGAAGAACACACTCAAGTAGTTTGAAAATTAGAGCCATGTGTGAAGTTTGAAGAGACATCCTGGCTGTTTAGATGTATAGCAAGCAAGCAATGCTATCAACCAAGTCAATGTTACACGTGTACATTTAGTGTTAATCAGGCTTTTAGTAGTGATGTTTTAATGTGGGCAGTGTGATGTCAGAGAGTGTATTCCTGTCACACTATTATGATGGATGTCTGAATGTTAAACTGTCCATCAATAGCAAATGAACTGCAATAATTTTAATATACTTGAAATGCTGTAGTATTACAAAGTTTTTAAGTGGAGATTGTGATGTTTTGTGCTTGGGAGCTCCTCAACACTTTTAATTCTGAAGTATGCCATCCTGTTCAGGGTTTATTTTAATAAAGTTAACGTACCAAATCTGTGTTATCTATGCTTAATGTTTGATATTAGATTGTATCCCATGTTATTTATGTCATCTTTGCTTTTATTCCTATCATATTGCTTTGACTATTTGTGAAATGCTTTGAGCGTGGGAAAGGTGCTATATAAATAAAATGCATTGTTATTATTATTATTATTATTTAGTGCTATGAGTTCAGGTTTGATTGCTAACCTGGTCAGAGTCTATATGGAGTTTACATATTCTCCCCATTTGTTCATGGGCTGACTCTGATCTGAAGTGTAACTTCAGATATTGTTTTATAGCTGGTTGTTAGACGTGTGCTACTAACCAGTCTCAGTTGAACAAAATCTGTTTATTCTGACATATGTCGTTAAATTACATCACAGGAGCTCATTAATTGAATGATTTGAGATGCTGCTATAATAGATGTTCAACATTTAATGTAAATGGTATGCTTGTAGAAATTTTGTATATATATGGAAAAACTTTCATCTCTATTTATGGCATTACTGTTATTAACACAGTTTAAATAGTAAAATTCAAAGTATCTGAAAAATGAAGGAAAGTAAGAGTTACCTAAAAATAATTTCATATTTTGGAAATGGGTAGATGAGGGAAAGTCAGAATCAAGAAAATTTAAAGATAACAGTATATGTGTGCGCTGATCTTACAGCTTGGAAAATGAATCTCAAAAATAAAAAAATGTTTTTGAAACAAAATAACCACTTAAACTTACTACAGGTTAAAGTAACAAATGACATCAGAGCACTCTTGTTATTTGATTATTTTTTTACTATACTGAAAGCCTTGAACTGACCTATTATCATGAGAAAAACACTAAAGACACTAAAATTGTATTTATTAAGGTATGAATGATGTACAGTAAAAAGTAAACTTAATTTTTTACACTTGCAAATCTGTGTCCATGTGGACATTTTCAATAAGTAAAACAAAACCACTAAAATGTGGCAAAAAAATAAGTTAATTGCCGAAAAACTATGATTAAAAACTAAAATTAGAAAATAGTGACTAAAACTAAAAAAAAAAAAAATTAAATCAAAAACTAATTGAAAACTAAAAAAAAAAACCTTAAAACTAGAAAAGCACTGTTGATATGTCAGCAGTTTTCTTGCCTGCTGTTTCCTTCTATGATTTACAGACACTTCTGCCTCACCCGTCCTCATTCTTTGGCACATCATTCAGAATTTTTGGACAAGTGATGACATTGGTGTGGCTAAAGTCAATAAACCTGTTTATTGGTTTTGCTGATGCTAAGATGCATTCTATTCTATCAAACTTCTCCACCTTACTCCTATACATCTAATAGACCACATAAGCACAGAATCATCAGATAATTTCTGCAAGTGACATGACCTGGTGTTATATTTATAGTCAGAGTTGTACAGAGTGAAGAAAAATGGAGACAGGATTGTTCTTCGTGGTGCTCCAGTGTTGCTCAGAAACACAGTTCTTGAGTCTGACAAATTGCTTCCTACCCGACAGACAGTTGATTACCTGAAGACACCATAGTCTTATCCACCTACATATCTCTGAGTTTACCACTTTAACAAGGGTGGCCGAGTGGTATTAAAGCACTGGAGATATCAAAAAACATAATCCTCACAATGCTGCCCGCGTTGACCAGGTAAGAATACTGTAAGCCTTGTGTCTATGACAAGAGGAGTTATATAGTCCAGGACCAGTCTCTGAAAGGTCTTAATGATGGCCTGTAGTCATTAGGTGAAGAGGCACCTGCCTTCTTTGGCACAGGAACAATCCAGAATGTGTTCCACAACAGTGCCACTTAATGGAGCCTTAGGGAGAGACTGAACAGGTGACAGAGAAAACCAAAAAGTTGGTCAGCACAATGCTTAAGAACCTAAGGACTGACTCCATCTGGTCCCGCAGCTTTTGCTTTGTGTAGCACCCTCAGTTGTCTCCTTCCTTGGTGTTCAGTTATGGACAGCCCATCCAGATTGCATGAAACTGAGCTGTTTTAGTGCTTCAGATTGCAGCACAAGTGTCTTAATGTCTTTTAAGTTTCAAAGTGTTGACAGAAATAAGGCAGCCTTCGGGTTCACTTCATGACTCCATCCAAGTTCATAGCCCGTTTGAAGTGCAACTAAGATAAGGCAGTACAAGGGTTTGCATTGCAGATTGTCGGTATGTTTAAAATCAATTTATCCGATTTCTAGTGGCTACCATCAGTGACAAGCCAGATCAATTCTAACCTCAAAGAAGTCTCGTAAATAAGTTCAGAAATAAAAAGAAAAACGTTGAGAAATCTAGAGCTTCTGTAAAAGGCCTCTGCTTGCGCTATACCTGGAAGTGAGGATTTATAATATATTAAGATTTAAAAAAAGTTCTTGTGAAAAAAAGTGAAGTATGAAAGGCAGGAGTGTATGGACTAATAACATGAAGTGTTGACAAATCAAGAAAATGAGAAAGTGAATATGTTGAAATGAAGGGATTGGAGAGGGGAAGAAAGACTAGATTGTACGTAAAAGTGAGATGAACTGCAGCTTACTGAGTAAAAGAATAGGTGTGAGAATGTGAATGAGAAGAAAAAGGAAGTCAGATGAAATACAATAATAGTCAATTTTGTTCATTGTTTTAAGATTGTTAAAGTACCATAAAAAACTTTTTTTTTTAACATTTACAGTATTTGTATAGCACATTTTAATACAAATGATGTAGCTCAAAGTGCTTTGCAAGATGTCAAAGAAGTAGTTACTGTATGTGCAAAAAAAAATTAAAATTAGGTGAGAATAATAATGCATAAATATTATACACAAAATAATGCATATTTACATCTTTTTCTTCTTTCGGCTGCTCCTGTTAGGGGTTGCCACAGCGGATCATCTTCTTCCATATCTTTCTGTTCTCTGCATCTTGCTCTGTTACACCCATCACCTGCATGTCCTCTCTCACCACATCCATGAACCTTCACTTAGGCCTTCCTCTTTTCCTCTTCCATGGCAGCTCTATCCTTAGCATCCTTCTCCCAATATACACAGCATCTCTCCTCTGCACATGTCCAAACCAACACAATCTCGCCTCTCTGACTTTGTCTCCCAACCGTCCAACTTGATCTGACCCTCTAATATACTCATTTCTAATCCTATTCATCCTCATCACACCCAGTGCAAATCTTAGCATCTTTAACTCTGCTACCTCCAGCTCTGTCTCCTGCTTTCTGGTCAGTGCCACCTTATCCAACCCATATAACATAGCTGGTCTCACTACCGTCCTGTAGACCTTCCCTTTCACTCTTGCTGATACCCGTCTGTCACAAATTACTCCTGTCACTCTTCTCCACCCATTCGACCCTGCCTGCACTCTCTTTTTCACCTCTCTTCCACAATCCCCATTACTCTGTACTGTTGATCCCAAGTATTTAAACTCATCCACCTTCGCCAACTCTACTCCCTGCCTCCTCACCATTCCACTGACCTTCATTCCTCTCCTCTCTAGAGCATATCTCCACCTCTCCAGGGTCTCCTCAACCTACTCCCTACTATCACTACAGATCACAATGTCATCAGCAAACATCATAGTCCACGGGGACGCCTGTCTAATCTCGTCTGTCAACCTGTCCATCACCATTGCAAATCTTCTTTTCACCTTGAAAACACTCTTGACATACTGTTCCTTCAGAATAACTCCTACCCCATTTCTCCTCCCATCCACACCATGATAGAACAATTTGAAACCACCTCCAATCCACCTGGCCTTACTCCCCTTCCATTTAGTCTCTTGCACGCACAATATATCAACCTTCCTTCTCTCCATCACATCTGCTAACTCTCTCCCCTTACCAGTCATACTGCTAATATTCAAAGTTCCTACCCTCAGTTCCACTCTCTTTACTTTCCTCCTCTCCTCCTGCCTCCGGACACGTCTCCCCCCTCTTCTTCTCCTTCTTCTTCGGCCAACAATAATGCATATTTACATAAGATATATTATTAAGAGAAACAGAGTCCTTAAATATAGAATTGATTTTTTAAGTCTCTAAATAATGGTCTGATGATAAGGTCAGTTGGCCTCTGTGGACAGAAAAATTAAAAAAAAAATCCAGTTAAGCTGGAGAAAAAAAATCAAACTTTGTAGGGGTTCCAGGCCAATACTGCCTAACATAACTGTTCTTAAGTAATTCTTTATTGTTTTTTTAAGGCTTTGTCTTAGAGGACTGTGAAACATTGGGGTATCCACTTTCAAACACCAGAGGTGGCTGCACATGATCAGGTGGCGGTGGTGCAAAATGCCACCACAGAAGAACTAGAAATGAAAACCAAGAAAAGTAAAGTGGAGAATAATGAAAAGAGGAGGTCAGATTAATCAAGGAACAACTGTGCTGCTTCAGAAATTTTTAAATGATGATGAAAAATAGAACACAGTGAGAAAAAGATTATGAGGCAATGATGTGAAATTCAAATATGAAAAGAAAAAGAACTACATTAGGCTTAGGTAGATTTTATCATCCCAGAAAATTTGTTTACAGCAGGATACCATAAAATAAACCTAAAGAGAAGTACTGTATTATCCCTTCTTGCAGTTAGAACACACCCTAGGAATCTTACAGACAAGAATATGGCATTGTAACAGTAAAATAATTGAAATAGGGTGCAAAATAGTAAATATTTAGTTTTGAACAGTAAAGACTAGCTCTACCTTCACAACCAGACCACAGTGTAAATGTAACAGATGTTGATAGACATGACAAAACAAGTTAGATGAGACCGTCCAAGTTACAGTAACAGCTAAGAAATGCAAAAAAAATGAGAGGCTTAACAAACTTCAAATGTAACTGACATAGACACTCAATACTTCTAAACACTGCATGAATTTGTAGCTAAACAAAACAAGCAAACCAAAAAGCAACTCTCAATCCAAAACTCAGATAAAATCATGGGCATGGAAGAAATGTGTAATGTATAAAATATTTTTGTAACATAGGTAATTATGTAATAAGTATAGTACAAAAATAATGTAACATAACATTCTCAGACTTACTTGATTCAATTCAGTGTTATTGGCAGCATCAGGATCAGCCATGGACAGCCAAATGCAGATCCCCCTTACACACACACACAGGGCCAATTTAGAGTCTTTAATTAACCTAATAGGCTAAAACCCACACATACTGCTGGGAAAAGTTGCATACAGCACATAGACAAAGACCAGGAGCAGGATAAAGTCCAAAATGCTAGATTTGTGAAGTAGGAACACTAACTGCTGTGCCACCCTGCTGCCCTATATAATATATTAGGTATTGTCACAAAAACGAGACATTACTCAGATAGAGGGTTGGGGCAGCCACCCGTATAATGTGGTATCCCAGCTGCAAAGTCGTTCTGTCACAAAATAACAACACTGAAGTGCAAACAACTGAGTCCAAAACAAGACTGAGGAATTAGGAAAGAGGGCAGGGTTTTAAAGGGGAAGACAGGAAGTGAGGTCATAAGGATCAGGGATGTGTTCGTTCTCCATTGGACCGAGCCCGGACGTGACGTCAGAGGGGTCGGAGCCAGTCAGGTCTCCTTCCATTGGCTCGGTCCCGGAAATGATGTCACGAGAGCCAGGTGGAATCTCCCGGGAACGGTCTGCAGGCAAGAGAGAAAAAGAGTCAGTGCACTCTGCCACCTCCCGGTATATCTCAGAACTGCCGTCCCTCAAGCCCTTTAGCTGCCTCCCATGCGCACGTGTGTGACAGTATACAATTCTATAATCAAGTATTTCCTCCTTTTAAGATTTTGATTAATTGTGCTGTTTTGTTTTTTTTTAGAAAGTCATTGTACAATGTATAATCTTATTTACTCCAACATGTGCTAATGTTGTATATACAGTATAAACAAATCAACAATAAATAATACATTGTCTGCATCCATCAGTGTTGCTGCATACATACAGACATCCTTGTGGTCCCAGTATTGCATTGCTTTCCCACTATTTGTATTCTTTATTATTTAAATTGTGCACAGTAACAGCAAGGTATTGCCTCTCTCACCAATGCACACACCGAAACTTGTTTTGTCTCATTTTCACAATGTTCTCAATTATTTATTATTACTTTTCCACTCCTTATTGTTAACATTTCTCTCTCTGTCTCTTTTTGTTGCTGGTTTTTGTACATTATCTGGCTCAGTGTTGCCAATTAGCATTGTTTTATCTGTGCAGTTTTCTTTCTGTGCATAGAATATACTGAACGTTATGCTGTTATCCTCTTGACTGTTTTGATTTCTACTACTATTGCAAGGTTTTGTTGGGAGAAGTAAAGGAACTCACCCTTCACTTCTCTTGTATTTCAAAGAAACATTGCCAAACAACCAGTTCTATCCATCCATCCATCCATTTTCTAACCCCCTGAATCCAGTTCTACCATTTCTATTTATAAAATACTGAATACATCGATGGTGCTATATACTGCTTAAGAGAAGCAGATATAATGTACATACAATTAGACCCATGAGATCTAACACTGTGGTGTTTTTTTCTAGTTTGCACTTTACCAGGTACATCCCCTTTCTCACATTTTCCCCGAGCCCTTTACATTCGCTTCACCTTATCTGCTGTTTGGCAATCAGTCATAATCTATAACACTTATCTAAAATCAGATTAAACCATTCAATATTAAGCATTTTAACTGTTCAGCTTTACATGTCAACATACTGTATATATGATGCAAAATCATCTAAACAATCAAAACAAGTATAGTTTTTACCAATGTCATTACATCTCCAGTGAATTTTACATAGATGAACAGGGACGTTACAGACATGGTAGCACTGTCCTCCAGAGAGAGAGAGAGATAGAGAGAGATAGAGATAGAGAGAGTTTTTAGTTTCTCTTAAATGTTGGTCCAGAATGAGACTCCAACTTCTACAAGCATCTTAGTGTTGTACTCCTCTGTCCAGAAGGGGAGGAGTTGGTTGCCCTCACTGGGCAGTTGTGAGAACAGAAAGAGTCGATACCACTGGCAACATTGCCCCTTATCTCCTTTGGAGGCAATACTTACCCAAGATGAGTCAGGAGGGTGATCAACCAATACACATGGGTGACAATAGATTGACAATCTCTGTTCCCAGGAGAAAATATGTCAATGAAACATTATGCAGGCTTATTGCTGTTGGTATAAAGGAGCCCTCAGTAGTGTTTCTTTACACACTTTTGCTAAATAATCAGTTTGCTTAAAGTACACAGTGTTAGTGTGTCATAAAGAATATGTGTAGTATTGTTCATAATGGCACTCAGTTTTTTTTTTAATTCTCTCCTTCGCTACTACCTCCAGGGTGTCCATAACTGTGCCTGCCTTCTTAATCAGCTTGTTGATATGGTGGGCCTCTTTGAAGTAATGTTGAGTTGTAGAATATAAAAAGGATGTCACTATCCACATTAAAGGATCACAGTCTTCTATGAGAAAATAGTCTGCGCTGTCCTTTCTTATAGTTACTCAGTGTTCTGAAACCAAAGTACTTGTAGGAGTGCACAACCTCTGCATCCAATGCCTAAATAGTGGCTGGACATAGAGACTCTTTGTTGTGTTGAAAGTCAAAAGCCAGCTCCATATTTTGCTGGTGTTAAGATGCACATAATTATTTCTGCACCAATAAACAAAGTTCTTCACAGTCTCCTATACTTAGTCTCATCCCTGAGTTTACCCTGTAACAGGATGGCTGGATATTATTAAAGGTATTGGAGTAATCAAAAATATAATCTTCAAAGTGCTTCCAGCTTTGTCCAGGTAAGAATAAACCAATGCGGAGTAGAAAGATAATTACATCCTCTACTACAATCTTTGTCCAACAGGCAAACTACAGGGTATTTTTCCCTTTTCAGAGATAAGTTGCATCCTTTGATATGTAAATAAAATCCAGTAGCAGCGATATTGCACATAATGCCAGTGTTGAATGAAGGGCACCACCAGGGATGCTTTACTATTTACTATTTTAAATAAGGGAGATTTCAAAATGAGTTATTAAATAGCCACAGAGCTAAATGACAAGGTACAAGGGGATTATCTGGAGCTTTGCAGGTGAACCTCAGGAATTCAGAAAAACCAAGATGGTTCCCTTTGGTAATATTGTTAAAAAGCATATATAGTCACGGCAGCAGGGGATCGAGGTCCATTGTGTTTTTCTGTGTTTTTTTTTTTTTTGCTAGTTTCTGTTGCTCTATGTTTTAATTTATTTAATCATTCTGAGCTCAGTAACCTAAAATAAAGTATACATATGATCATCAGAAGCACCCCTATTATATACACTCCTAATAAAAATCATACTTTGCACTTTTTTATTTTTTGACTAAACAAATAATGAAAATGTGAATAGAAGTGGATATATAGGTATTTAATTATTTTCATAGATACTATGTATTTTAAAATCTAAAAAACACAATATCTTGACATCTGCCCACCTGTGGAGCAAAGGCAATAATTTTTTAAACACAAACAAATACAGTGAAATTATTTCAGAAAGAAATGTTAGCCCACAGCTAAATTAATAAAGAAAGTCACTTAACCATATCTAGGCCAATCCTCAATAGACACAGCTCCCAGTAGTCAATTTAACAATCCATGGATTCTTATACAGCAGCAATTTTGATTTCTTTTATATATAGTACTTGTAATAAAGTCTGGACATAATTTCAATTATATAGCTCTCATGGAAATTTACAATAATTTAAATAATTAATGCAATCATTTTTTCTAGACAACATATTAAATGCAAATATACTCAAGCAATTCAACTGTTTACCAATACATCAAAGTATCCTTTTTATATAAGGATAAAGTATAAAATAAGTTATATGTAAGTATAAAATAAGTTATTTTTCTTATTATTTATCAAACCCTTACAGTATATACAAAATCCCATGCCTAATTATTTCAAAGTATATGAAATGGATGTTTATGTGTTATTTATTTAAATTATGCCCTGCAGTGATTTATGTTCTTGGGTTGATATGTTTCTTATGTCTGTTGCTGTCAGGACAGTTCTAGGTGCTCAGACCCTTATTTGAATTAATTGTATTTGATAACAGGATAGATCAAATACATATACACATACACACATATATATATATATACTAGCAAAATTCCCGCGCTTCGCAGCGGAGAAGTAGTTTGTTAAAGAGGTTATGTAAACATATATATACGTATACATATATACATATCTACATATACACATATCTACATATACATATATATACATATATACATATACAGTATATATATATATATATATATATATATATATATACACACATATACACATCCACATATATATACATATATATATACACATATCAACATATATATACACATACATATACACACATACATACACACACACATATACATATATACATATACACATACATACATACATAGTGCATTGTAACACGGGCTGTGATTGTTACATGGGAGGGAGTCGACAAATCACAGCTTCCCGCTTTCTAATCGGACCTGTGATTGGTGCTTTGACTGATGTCCAGATCCCACAGTATCTCCCCTTAGGAGAGGCGTTAGGCAAGTGTAATTGAATAGCGGTGCTGCACATTTAGCTTTACACCTGTTTTTAAGGCTTATTGACTGAAAGGGGCTTTCATTAAAAAAGTTAGGGCTTTGCTACAGGATACACCCTCCACAAGTTAAGGAAGTAAATATAAAGGTATATATTTCTGTTTTATTTAAACCTTTTAAGTTTGTATGCGGGCGGCATGGTGGCGCAGTGAAAGGTGCCAGTTAGGAGACCCGGGTTCGCTTCCCTGCGTGGAGTTTGAATGTTCTCCCCGTGTCTGTCTGGGTTTCCTCCGGGTACTCCGGTTTCCTTCCACAGTCCAAAGACATGCAAGTTAGGTGCATTGGCGATTCTAAATTGTCCCTGGTGTGTGGGTGTGTGCGCCCTGCGGTGGGCTGGCACCTTGCTCAGGGTTTGTTTCCTGCCTTGTGCCCTGTGTTGGCAGGGATTGGCTCCTGTATTTAGGATATAGCGGGTTGGATAATGGATGGATGGACATTTGTATGCATAGCCCCATTTGCCCGTTTTCGTTTTTTTTCTTTCTTCAGTAATATTTCAGCAAACCCGGAGCTTGTCAGTTCAAATCCTGGTACTGACACCACTGTGTGACACTGAGGAAATCATTTCACCTGCCTGTGCTGCAAAAAACAAAAGTAATGTAACAAATTGTACCTCAGATGTTGCAAGTTGCTGGAATAAAGGCATAAGTCAAATAGATAAATATGTATTATACACATAGGAACTATTCATTTATTTTCAGTTAAGTCATCTGCAGCAAACCTTTATAAATGAGGGTTTCTCCTTTTTAGATAGTGCAAACTGTTTCTTCTTCATTGAGGTTTTCTCTTGGAGAGCTTTTTTCATTTCATTGAAAATGAAAGCAGCAGCTGCCAAAATATGTAGCTTTCTTATTAATTTTTCAACATTGTGTAAAATAACTTTATAAAGTAACATAAAAGGTTTAAATACTGGTTATCCTTTTACACTAAAATATTACTAAAGAGATACAAAAAAAGTAAAATGCATATGTTCTTTTTCTTTAAGGAGATTAAATATTACTGAAGAAAGAAAAAAAAAACTAAAACAGCCAAATGGGGCTATGCATACGAACTTAAAAGGTTTAAATAAAACAGAAATAAATACCTTTATTTTTACTTCCTTAACTTGTGGAGGGTGTATCCTGTAGCAAAGCCCTAACTTTTTTCATGAAAGCCCGTTTCAGTCAATAAGTCTTAAAAACAGGTGTAAAGATATTGACAATAAGCTACGCAAACCCACCAAGACATGGAATCGTTTAAATCAAGTATCATTACATCTTCCTTTCTTAAAGAGAAGTAAGGCAGTACTTATAAGCTTACATATATATATATAGACATACATACATATATATATATATATCTATATCTATATATGTATATCTATCTATATACATGTATATATATCTATATCTCTATATACATCTATATATATCTATCTATCTATCTATCTATCTATCTATCTATCTATCTATCTATATATATATATAGATCTATATATATATATCTTTATCTAAATCCCTGCAAAGTACTGCTTTTAAATTTTTATTAAGAAGAAAACGTTTTTAAATTGAGGGAAAATATCCCAATAATAATTTGTTAAGGATCTGTTTTTTTGTGAAGCAGCCTTAACACAGCTTTTCCGCTGTTTTATAAACGAACACCATATAAGGTCTTCCTTTTTCCTTGCTTCGCCAAGTAAGGAGCCTTTTCATTAAATCCAAGGGTTCTTCGCTTTTTTTTTTTTTCTTTTTTTACGATTGTTATAGTTCTGTTTGTATACCACGTTGTCAGTTCAGCACTCCGGTTGTAATATGACCAAGCCGTGCAAGCTTACTGTTAAGAATGCAACGTATAGTTGTACAGGAGAAAAGCAATCTTGCCACAAATCAATGGCAACCTTTTGTAGGTCTATGAACTTAATTTAAACTTTAGGTTTACACGGTGCTTTCTTTCCGAAGTACTTGCACTCATGAATATGTCTGTATCCGTCAGTCGCTCAAATCCACGCCCTTCGCACCGGCGAAGTACTGCTTTTAAATTTTTATTAAGAAGAAAAGAAAACCTTTTAAAATTGAGTGAAAATATACCAATAACAGTTTGTTAAGGATCTGTTTTTTTGTGAAGCTGCCTTCACTCGAATGATCACTTCAAGCTGACTTGCTGGCTAACCATAAGCGTTACCTGGTAGGTAACCACCTATACAATCAGATTGTGAATCAGACAACGAATGCCGTGAATGTAATTACCCCGATCTACATGCTGTCAAATAAACGAACCACATGCCGTGGCGCAATTTTAGGGGCTTCGCCTCTAGCGCTGACGTCTGAGGTTCGATTCCCGTAAGGGAGTGAAGTGAGTGGGTGGTTACCTACCAGGTAACGCTTATGGTTGGCCAGCAAGTCAGGTAACATCAGCCATGGTGCCTTCAGTTGTGAGAAGCAGATCATAGAATGGTTGAAAATAGTTTACTGTCAAATAATGCAAAGAGTACGCGACATGTCTTTCCCCCTTATTCTTGGCTCATCAGGTGTGCACACTCACTGCACTCGCTTACGGTAATCGAACCTCGCACGTCAGCGCTGGAGGGGCTTCGCAGCGGCCGGTGAAGTATTGCTTTTAAATTTTAATTAAGAAGAAAAGAAAACCTTTTTAAATTAAGTCTTAAAAAGAGGTGTAAAGATATTGACAATAAGCTACGCAAACCCACCAAGACATGCAATCGTTTAAATCAAGGCGCGAGTCGAAAAACACCATCCCATAATATTAGTTAATGATTAACACATTTCTATATGTATTGTAAGCATACAATACAACTGATAATATGTTGCACTTATTTATCTGGTGTACCGACATTTTTGCGCGTTTAACGGCTGAAATCTAACGTGGTTTGTGCCCTTCAGAATGAAAACACTTTGCATTAACCTTTTTAATAAAAGGCGAGCTTTTAAGCCTGAGAAATCACCCCGTAAATGCACACGCTTAATTGCACATGTGTTAATATGTATGCTTACACAGTATTAAAAGACACTCAACAATTACACAGTATTAAAAGACACTCAACAATTAACGTCATTTACCTTCTTTCCCGCGTTTGACTCGTGCTGTAAATCTCTTCCTTGTTTTCAGTTCACGTGATTACGTAGGAGGCGTAATACGTGATGACGCGATACGTGACTCTGCCTCCTCCATTAGAGTATATGGACAAAAAACAGGTTCCAGTTATGACCATTACGCGTAGAATTTCGAAATGAAACCTGCCTAACTTTTGTAAGTAAGCTGTAAGGAATGAGCCTGCCAAATTTCAGCCTTCTACCTACACGGGAAGTTGGAGAATTAGTGATGAGTGAGTCAGTCAGTCAGTGAGTCAGTCAGTGAGGGCTTTGCCTTTTATTAGTATAGATACACATATATATATAAATACACACATATACTGTATATATATTGTGAGCTGCGAAGCTAATCCTACCCCCAAAAAGATACAGACGCCCCTGGAAAAAGCCCTAGGAAACGCCTAGGAAACATAAACAGAATACCTTCACATTTCTCCTTTTCCTTCTGGCCGGCTCTGTCGCATAATCTGCCTCTCGCGCGCTACTCCGCCTTCTCAAAAAGCCTGTGCCGACTTCTCTCTGTGGTTATAAATTGATTTTCTGCTTCTCTCTCTCTCTCGACTTCTGGTGCTCCTGGCACATATTCCTCCTCCTCCGAAGAAATCCTTGGTTGCTTTTAAATGACAAGCGGAGGTGTAAACTCTTTCAAGGAGCACATTTGAAACAGTTTTAAAAGATAAATGTTTGTTTGCAGTGTTTGAATAAAAATTCGAGTTTCTTCAACATCCACTGGTCTTCTGTGCAATCTTGTAACCCAAGCGTGACAAGTGGTACCAGGAGTGGTTGCACAGATGGATGCTTTAGCACAAGCGGAAGCCGAATACCTTTTCCAAGTCGCCCAGAATGTTCCTATCCCATATGATTCAGAAGATGATTTGCATTCCGAACGTCCTACGTCTAGTCTCAGAACTCCGTCTGTCAGACGAAGAGACAGCCAACAATATATTCAGCCTCGAGGAGCCTCTCCAATCCCTCAACAGTATGTTCCGCCTCCACCAGCACCAGCACCTGCGCAAGTTACTAGACGTGTGCTTCCTCTCCCTCCACTTCCGGACAATGCTAAGAATTTCCTGTCGAAGATGGGCCCAGCTGATGACCCAGAGCTATTTCTTTTGGCTTTTGAACAAGTGGCGACTGTGTTAGGATGGGACAAACGTCATTGGGCTGTTATCGTCACCCAGTTTTTGTCTGGAGATGCACTACTTTCATTACGAAATATACTTGCCGACAAATTTGGCGATTATGATTTTTTGAAAGATCAGCTTGTCTTGAAGAAAGCCACGACGTTTTTGTCAAAAGGTTTTGCACTTTACAACTGGAGGTTGGATATGGACATATCTGTTCGTGCTCAGATACAAGATTTGATTCTTAAAGTGCAATGCTGGTTTGAGGGAGATAAAGTTGAGTGCATCGTTGAAAAAGTTGTTATGAATGTAGTGCTGTTTGGAATACCTGCACCCATCCGAGATGAATTTCTTCGTCACAATCTTGAATCTCTAGATATTATTTCACAACGTCTAGAAGGCTCCCAGACCGCTTTCAAAACAAGCGGTAGCTTCGGTACTCAGTATCCTGTGTTAAAACCTATAAGGGAACGCCCAGAGTATCCTCGTCAACTTGATCGTGTACTTCGTCATCCTTCAACAACTGATCTTCAGATGTTGTCGGCTAGACCACCAGGAAATACAGTTGCTGCTACCACAAATGAGATGCCTACTACCGGAGACAGAGGTCGTGGTCGTGGACGTCGTCAATTCGCTGCCGGCGAGCGAAGATGTTTCCGGTGTGACCAGCCTGGTCATTTAGTGAGAGATTGTCGTCTGTCTCCAGCCCGTTCAATGGAAATTGGCGTGGCAGAGGTTTGTTGCTCGAATATCCCAGATCCGTCGAAAAACAAAGATGGCTTATTTTTCACTGTAAAGTTCGGGGGCCAACAGGTGACGGTGTTTTTGGACTCAGGCAGTGACCTTTGTGTTGTCAGACGCGACTGTCTTGACGACAGTTACTATAGTAATACCGAGACTGTTAACATACGCTGTGTACATGGAGATGTTAAGAACTATGAGACATTATTTCTTCCTGTAACTTATAAGAGTCGTCACTTTAAAGTGTGGTCTGCTATTTCTGATTCATGCCCTTGGCCTTTGCTGATAGGCAGAAGGAATGCTCTTTTTCCTATATTGATGGCTGAACGCCAGTCACTAATCGACTCACCTGTTAAACCCATTCGGGGGGAGGGAGACGGGAAACTGGTGGCAGTAGGGAACAATTTAGGTCCCAATTTAGATATTGTACCAGATCTCTCTAGTGAGTCAGAGGAAAACTCCCTGGAGAATTTCTCAAATTGTCAAGACCAAGACCCTTGCACGTCCTCTCAAATTGTAAATGTCTCAGAACCCAAACCGAGTTCTAGCGAGCAGCAGGATTTTGTGAGCTTGCAACGTGCTGATAGCTCGTTGGAGTATGCATTTAATCAGGCTTACACTGCCAGTGATTCCTATTACCAAGACCGATATAACGGGAGCCTAAAAACACCACACTTTCTGGTGAAAGATGGTTGTATTTTCAGAGTGATTTCGGACCATCTATTGGAAGACTTTATTGAGCAATTAGTAGTACCTGAAGCACATAGGGAAATTCTTTTACAGCTGGCTCACTCTCATATCTTGGGAGGACACCTGGGGTCTGATAAAACAAGAGAGCGATTATCGAAACGATTTTTTTGGCTAAATATGGGAAAAGATGTTGAACGGTTCTGCACTTCATGCCCTGACTGCCAGATCGTCTCTGCTCATAAGCCTCCTAGGGCTCCCCTTTGCCCTATGCCTATTTTGGATGTCCCCTTTCAGAGGGTGGGTTTAGATATTGTCGGACCTTTGCCGAAAACTAAAAATGGTTTCCAGTATTTGCTGGTGTTAGTTGATTATGCAACGCGATATCCAGAAGTAACTGCTTTGAAAAAGGCAAACTCCTCGTCTGTAACCAAGGCTCTCTCTGTGATGTTTACCCGTATTGGCATTCCTAAGGAAATTTTAACCGATCAAGGCACACCTTTCACTTCTCGTGTGATGAAACAATTATGTAAACGGTTCGCTATTAAGAAATTGTGCACCACCGTTTACCATCCACAAACTAATGGCTTGACTGAACGGTTTAACAAAACCTTAAAACAGATAATCAGAAGAGTTGCTCATAATGATCCCACAACATGGGACACTGTCCTGCCTTTTGTTTTGTTCGCTGTTCGAGAATCGCCGCAGGCATCCACTGGTTTGAGTCCTTTCGAGCTGTTGTTTGGCAGGCGCCCAAGAGGCATCTTAGATGTTGTTCGAGAGGAATGGATAGGTCATGAAACAACCTCTCTTGGGGAGGGTTTTGCAGAGCGAATAGTTTCCTTACAAGAAAGAATTTCCAGACTTTCTTCTATTGCTGTAGAGCATCAACAACGAGAACAGGAAACACAAAAACGTCTATACGATAGACGCAGTCAGCTTTGTGAATTCAAACCAGGCGATCGTGTTTTAGTATTAATACCGTCAGACCCACATAAATTCCTAGCTAAATGGCAAAGCCCAGCAGTTATCGAAGAGCGTATGGGACCAGTAAATTACAAGGTTAGAATTCCTGGTCGACGAAAACCATTTCAAATTTAATCTCTTAAAGAAATGGCACAACAGGCAACAGGTTCACAATACCTTGACTGCTGTTTCTCAGACTGATGTTGTCATTGGCAACGATTTGACTGATCCACAAAAGACAGAATTATTAAACTTAATAGAACAGAACACTGATGTTTTTTCAGACTTACCAGGCGTCACTAATTTAGCAGAACATAAAATCACAACTGAAGCCGGTGTTCGGGTGCAGATGCGTCCATTGCAAATTCCAGAAGCACGAAGGAATATTGTGCGCGAAGAAGTCAAGAAGATGCTGGAACTAGGTGTGATTCGTGAAAGCAAAAGTGACTGGTGCTCTCCGGTCGTGTTAGTCCCCAAGCCGGACGGTTCGGTTCGTTTTTGTATTGATTTTAGGCGCTTGAATAAGGTGTCTAAATTCGATGCTTACCCAATGCCCCGGGTGGACGAGCTCTTGGAGAAACTGGGTCAGGCGACCTATATTTCCACACTAGACCTCACAAAAGGTTATTGGCAGGTGCCTCTTGAGGCTAATAGTTGTGAGAAAACAGCATTTACAACTCCTGATGGACTTTATGAATTTACAAGACTCCCATTTGGTCTGCATGGAGCCCCTTTAACTTTTCAGCGAATGATGGATCAAATACTACGCCCACATTCTGAGTATTCTGGGGCGTATCTTGAGGATGTGGTTATTTTCAGCAATGATTGGCATTCACATTTACAACACCTACAAGCTGTACTTGATAGCCTGAAACAAGCAGGATTAACTGCTAACCCTAAGAAATGTAAACTAGGTATGTCTGAGACTCATTATCTAGGTTACTCGATGGGCAGGGGTTTACTTCGTCCACAACTGAGGAAAATAGAGGAGGTGCTTGCTTACCCACATCCTAAAACGCAAAAACAGGTGTGCGCTTTCCTGGGACTAGCTGGTTACTACAGAAGATTCATCCCTGACTTTGCAAATAGAGCTGCTCCTCTTTCAGAACTTACTAAAGGAAGAAAAAACCGCCCTATTATATGGACAGAACTTTGCGAATGTTCCTTTTCAGATTTAAAAAAAGCCTTGTCAGCTTATCCAGTGCTACGAAATCCTGATTTCTCTAAAGATTTTATTCTACAAACAGACGCTAGTGCATTCACACCCTATCACGTACTTGAGTAGGAAATTACTCCCAAGAGAATGCAATTATTCAACTATTGAAAAAGAATGTTTAGCAATTAGATGGGCTATAGAAGCACTACGCTATTACTTATGGGGACGGAAGTTCACATTAGTAACTGATCATGTTCCACTTCAATGGTTATACCGTCAAAAAGATACAAATTCCCGTCTTATGAGGTGGTTTTTAGGATTACAACCTTACAGTTTTGAAGTCAGACACCGACCTGGGTCTGAACACATAAATGCTGACGTGCTGTCACGTCTTTTTGAACCGGGTCTGGAAAATCGCTTGATTCACGGAAACGTGAATAAAGCTGAGGGAGGGGGTGTGAGCTGCGAAGCTAATCCTACCCCCAAAAAGATACAGACGCCCCTGGAAAAAGCCCTAGGAAACCCCTAGGAAACATAAACAGAATACCTTCACATTTCTCCTTTTCCTTCTGGCCGGCTCTGTCGCATAATCTGCCTCTCGCGCGCTACTCCGCCTTCTCAAAAAGCCTGTGCCAACTTCTCTCTGTGGTTATAAATTGATTTTCTGCTTCTCTCTCTCTCTCGACTTCTGGTGCTCCTGGCACATATTCCTCCTCCGAAGAAGAAATCCTTGGTTGCTTTTAAATGACAAGCGGAGGTGTAAACTCTTTCAAGGAGCACGTTTGAAACAGTTTTAAAAGATAAATGTTTGTTTGCAGTGTTTGAATAAAAATTCGAGTTTCTTCAACATCCACTGGTCTTCTGTGCAATCTTGTAACCCAAGCGTGACAATATATTGTAGCAGATAAGGTCTTTGTCCACCTCTCGGACCCTCAGGTACCACTCTCAACACCAGGTATAAGCACAAAAACTATTTATTTTACTGTTATCACATGCACAAAGCACCCTCCACTCCACACTATTCATAAACAACAATTCTCTCTCTCTCAAACAATCCTCCTCGCCCAGACCCTTCGCTCTCCTACCTCCCAGCTCAGCTCAATGTACTGGGCTTCCCAGAGTCCTTTTATACACCCTGACCCGGAGGTGTTCCTGTCCAACAGTCCACAGTTCCTTATTCCTTCCGGGTCAGGGTAAACAGTCCTTTTCTTCAGCCCGGGAGCACGTCGTTTCTTCCTGTCACGTGACCATGACGTACTCCCGGGTTATAGGGCACATAAGAGCCCACGAGCCCTCCTACAGCGACGCCTGGTGGCCCCCAAGGTATCCAGCAGGGCTGTGTGTAGAAACTACAAAGTCCATGAGGCCCTGCTGGAACTCGGGGCACATTTATGCTGTCCGGAGAGCTCCTCCTGGCAGCCTGGGGGTGAGGGCCGGAGTAAAATGCCGGCACTCCACCACAATATACATATATACTAGCCAACCCGCGGCGCATAATTATGTATTGATGGGTGAACACTTGCTGAACGACACAGTTGTCCAAATGGGGTGAGTTTGTGGATACCACTGTGAATGAATGAAAAGATGGACCTCTGGAGAGAGCAACATACAATTGTCCGTGACTGAAAGCGGGATTGTCTGTGATGATGGAGGCCACGCTGGTGAAAGTTACTTCGTCGGTAGGGATAAGTTTTTTTAATGTCTTTTAAGCACAGGGAAAAAAATTAACATGTGAAACATCCGTAATGTAATAAGCCACCAAGAAAAGTAACATTGCAACAATGCACGCTACGATCCGATCACTGTAAACAGAAGTGAAAACAAAATCGAGGCCGGTGCATTCTTTAACTGCCTTGTAGCGCAATGGTAGTGCTACTGTTTTGCAGTAAGGAGACTGTGGAAGATTTTGGGTTCGCTTCCCGGTTTCTCCCTGTGTGGATAGCGCTTTGAATACTGAAAACACTGGTATATCAATGTAATGAAGTATTATTATTCTTATGCGTCCAGCGCTCTCTCTCTCGCGCGCCTGTATGCGTGTGTGTGTCGCTCGCTCGCTGCACGTGTTCCTGCAGGCATACCAGTAAGTGAATGAAAAGATGGAACTCTGAAGAGAGCAACATACAACTGTCCGTAACTGAAAACTGGTTTTGGCAGATACATGCACATCTTTTTGAAAATTTGGCCCTGTGCCTTATCAATTGTCATCGCAAAGGCAAATCTAACAGGAAATTGTCTTCGTGTTAAAGTAAAACGCAAATTATCCGTGACAAACAAACTGTTTTACACGCTGCATACCAACCTGCAGCGTAGTATACGCCGCATAATCATGTTTTTTAAGCAGAGGGAAAAAATGAACATTTGCAAAATCTGTAACGCCGCTTTCAGTAAGTACAATGCACACGCGTTTAATTTGTCAGCCACTTTTTGCCAGCCGTCTTTTCTAGTTTGGGCTACTTTTGCAGGGTTACCGCTTGTGCATATTAAATCTTGAAATCCTTCGAGTAACTAATTAACTAACTAACACCCACCCACCCAGCTTGTGAGAAAAAAATGTGCCCGTTCTTTCATCATTTTGTTGCAGCCTATCAAAGACTTGCTGATCATGTTTTCTAGAGTCAATATACAGTGGAACCTCGGTTCACGACCATAATTCGTTCCAAACCTCTGGTCGTAAACAGATTTGGTCGTGAACCGAAGCAATTTCCCCCATAGGATTGTATGTAAATACAATTAATCCATTCCAGACCATACGAACTGTATGTAAATATATTTTTTTAAAGATTTTTAAGCACAAATATAGTTAATCATTACACCATAGAATGCACAGTGTAATAGTAAAAACATTGAATAACACTGACACAAACACCCAGGCTCCCTGCTCAGCTGCATGCTCTCTCTCTCTCTCTCAGCAGCACCCGAGCCTCTCTCTCTCTCTCTCTCTCTCAGCAGCACCCGAGCCTCTCTCTCTCTCTCTCTCTCTCTCTCTCTCTCTCTCAGCAGCACACGAGCCCCCTCCCCCTCTGTCTCTCAGAAGCACGGGAGCCCTCTCTCTCTCTGTAACATTGCAGCAGTTGTATAAACACTTTTTTTTAAAATGAGTTTTAAGCACAGGGGGAAAAAGGAACATTTGAACAAATCCGAACTTTATTTAAAAGCCAACCAAGATAGTAACATTGCAGGAGTTCACCATTTTTAATCAGGCGACTGACAGTAGTGGAGTCAGGCACAGAGAAGGTCAGCTGCTGAGAAAGCGTCTCGACTGTTGCAGGGCGGTGAAGCAGGTGAGACGCTAATGAAAAAGACTGCTTCCTTCATTGTGTTTTAACCTCAGTTTTAAAGGATTGCGCGGCTCTCTCTGTGGCGCTGCCTGTGTGTGCGCTGCTCTCTCTCTCTCTCGGGCTGCCTGTGTGTGCCTCTGTCTCTCTGTCGCGCTGCCTGTGTGTGCGTGGCTCTCTCTCACGCTGCCTGTGTGTGCCTCTGTCTCTCTCTGGTGCTGCCTCTGTGTGAACCAAGGTTCCACTGAGGTTGACTAATGAAAAGTTAACGTGGCTCAGAGCTGCATGTGGACTGTGGCACAGATAAACAGAAATGACGGCATGTTTTCCGAGGCGTCGCGTCCGAGTTGGTGGGCGTGGCTCTGCGAGTTGTCGTCGCATCCAATGGTCTTAGAGTTGGTGGGCGTGGCTCCTTCCTGCGTGCGCCATGGGTGTCTTACTTGTCGGCGGCTTAGTGAATCCACGCCCCTTCTGGCGTGCTTTCCATGGTTGGCTACTTGTCTTCTGGCTTAGTGAATTATATATATAGATAAATACACATATATATATACATATACATATATATATATACATACATATATATATATACATACATATATATATATATATATATACATACATATATATATATATATATATATATATATATATATATATATATATATATATATATAAACATAAAAATGTTAATATAGTACACATGCTATAGTCTGTATTCAGCTACACACCGTGTTATTTCTGTTCAAATATTTGAAAATGTAGTTTAAAGCATCTGTGTTTTCCACATTTATTTTGTGAGTACAAGTATAAAGAAGGAAATCTATGAGGAGGATGTCCATCTATACATCCATCCATTTTTTAAACCACTTCATCCTGAACAGGGTAACTGGGAAGCTGGAGCCTATCCTAACAAGCATAAGGAACAAGGGATGAATAATATCCAGACATAGTGCCAGTCCATCACTAGGTGAACACACACACACACACAATAGTGTCAATATGGCATAACCTGTCCACCAAAGCTGCATGTCTTTGAAAACCCACAAGGGCAAAGGGAAAATATGCAAACTCCATGCAGGGAGAACTCAGGCCGTGAACCCAAGTCTGTCTGTTACAAGGCAGCAGAGCTACCATTTCATTATCATGCCATCCTTGAGGAGAATGTGTTGCCTTGGAATCAATGTCTAATCAAGGCCACCACAGGCAATCTCCCATACTGGATGTGACATTGGATTAAAGAGAGAAAAGGAAAAAAGGCTGCAGATAGCACTGGAAAGAACTGTCTTTCAGCTACTGGAGCAGAGCAGTGAACAAATCATGAGAAAATATCCAGGTATTTGTAGGAGCAAAAGTTATTCTATAGTAAGGCATCAACCATGCTGAACTGTGAGCTATTCTAGGAGCAGTATCTTAATTTTTTTATAAAAGTAACACCTTAATTATAATTTAGGATCCTGTCATTTTTCCAATGCAATAGTTTTGTTTGCTGGCATTAAATTCATGTTATAGGTGTTTTATGCTGGAGTCACAAACATGAAAAAATGGGTGTGAGGCCTCCAAACTTGACACAAAAAAAAGGCTAGAATGTTTACTGTCCAGCCCAGAATTGGCTTAACTTTGACCTGCTTGCCTCCAACCAATACGGACAGGCGTCAGCTTGACCAGGCCCAAAATGGGTGAAATGATTTTTAAATTGAAAATTAACAGTCTTAACAGTCTCAAAAAAATAAAAAATGCTTGACAAGAGGAAGACAACTATGAAAATTTCACACTGTAACCAAAAGGTAATGAGGATACTTTATAAATAAAAATATTAATTTAAAAAACACAAATAAAATAGTATTCAAAAAGAGCAAAAAAGTATTCGCCTACAAGGTAATAAGTATCCAATACACGATTCTGAACAAACCACAAATCAGAGAAGAAATAAATTGAGAAACTAGGAAATCTAAACACACACAAAAAAAAGATAATACTTACAGACCCCAACAACTTCAATGCAATACAACCTGTGCTCCTCTTCTCTGGCCTTAAATAGCCAGAAGGAGGTTTCAGGAACAGGGACGTCAGAGTGGTCCCACCTCTTTGGGTACCATGCACAATCATCTTCTTCTTTCAGCTTGGTGGTTATTGAATGTTGATCACAGAAAGTGTCCGAAAAGAAAAGTTGTTATCTGCTGTATTCCATAATAGCCATTGAAGGCTAATATTTTTTTCTGATATTTTCTCCCTTTTCATCTTCTTATACATCCTATAATGTGTGCGAGATTTGCCTTGCTCATTTTTTCGTTTCTCACATAGTCACCCCAACTGTTTCCTAGCCCCCCCCCCCCCCAATTTATCAAATTGCCTTCTCTTGGTTTTTCTCCCCAAAAGTATTTTGATGACAAACTGTAATAACAAATATTCAAGTAATAATGTTTTCACAAAAGGCATTTGTTAAAGGATGAATCATCAATAATCTCATTATCAACATTACAAATGAAAATAAATAAGTAAAAAAGTGGTTCCAAAATCACTGAGATTCACACATATATTTGACAAGAAAGGCAAACAGTCAATTTAAAGAGGAGACAGGCAGCCAGTGGGAAGTACTTCAAACTAATTGAGCACATAAATCATTTACTAAGCCAAGAATAATCACTGTGGTTGTCATGCAAGCTGAAAGAAACCACAAGGCAGAATACTGTACAGTTTTCAAAGGCAAGGTTAATGTCTTCAAAAAATGATCTTAAGAGAAACAAAATGTCTTTTGTTGCCTACAACAGTCATCTATAAATGCATATAATATACAATACCATTACTAATTAGGTCTAAGCTGCAGCATTTAAAGATTTAATTTGCATTTTATAGAATGACCTTGAGTGGATGGTATATAATCGCATTGTACCCTTTTTTTTGTCAGTTTCACACAGATATTATTTTAAAACAGAATTTGCAGCTCAACAACAGGATTGTTTTTTTTTCCTTGGCACACACCATATAGGGAAATCCTGCACATTTTTACAATGATGTTACCCTGCAATCAACATTCTTTCAGTTTCACATGGAAGGGCACTCTGGCTGGCTGCTGCTCTGCTGTCAGAAGTTAATGTTATTATTAAGTAATTTTGGGAGGATGGGAGTGGTGGTGGTGGGACTGTCAAATTCTATTGTTACAACACTGTCTTTTTTGTCAAATAAAAATGTGACTATAAAAAAATTAAGTAAGTTTTTAATTTAGCTAAGAAGTTGGTGGTAACTTGGTGGTAGGAATTCTTTCTAATGTACATTCAGGCAGCAGTATTTCTTCAAAAGGTTTTAATAGTTTAATAACAGACAGTTTTGTGTTTGAGTCCTAGCACTGCTTTCCATTATACAGTGTGTAATTAAAGGTTTTGGATTTAGCATAAGTCAGTTATATGGTTACTACCATTCTAGAAGATTACTTTACAATATTTGCAACTATTTTGAGTTGTTTCTTTGGATGCCATTTTCAATTCTGTTCTGCTGCCATTTTGTAGAGTTTGGTTATTGTGTTGCTAGGGAGTTGAGCCGGAAGTGTTTGGATTTCACTTCCGGGGTAAAAGGCATTAAATTCTTTCCACAGTTTGCAGAAAAATAAGAATAGTGTGTGTTTATTTAGTTAGTGCTCCTGGGAATAGACTATGAGTTTGGGTTTTTGATTTTCACATGATAATAGTGTTTGTCTTGATGGGCCTGAATCTTTACTTGTTTTTATAGCTCACATCTCTTCTTCTAGTCCTTCATTTAAACATTTCTCTGTCACCATTGTGGTGTCAGAACAACAGTGGAGAAATAGCAAAGCTTTAAAGCTTGCAAAATAGAAATGACAAAACTTTTGTACATTATTTTACACAGGATGGAAGCAATACCCACATTGTTTTGACTCTTTGACATACTGTACGTTATTTGCGGAAATTGTTCATTAGGATATAGACTGTTCTAAACCAGGTTTATTGAGATCTAAATAAGGATTAGATAACAGAAACAGTTTGTTGTGAATTGCAGCCCCAAAATACCAAAATGAGGCCCTAGCTTCCAAAATCTACATTCACGCTGTCTGAGGACTAGTATTCAGAATGGGATTCCCCAACCTTTTAGCCAACAAAGACACTGCTAATAGGAAAGACCAACAACAAAACGATCAAAAAAAACCAACAAAAATAATCAAAAAACACAACAACAACAAAATAATCAAAACAATCTTCTCTGCCAAAATATAACAAAGAGGGAGTAAAAAAAATGTTAAAACTGTCTGACTCTTTGAAAATACTTGTTTTGAAAAGGACCTATAAATAAGAAAAAAGATTAATCCAGTCAACAATCCAAATTCAAAGAACAATGAATAAAGTAAAGAATCAAAGACTAGAAATCCACAGTAGCACTTACTAATGAAATGTATAGATTTATATATTGTGAAAAAAGAGAACACAGGTTCAACAAAGAAATGTTGGGGAATTAGCCAACAATCTTGTTTAATACTGCTGGAACTTAAAGTGATCGAAATAAACAGGTACACAAGGGTGCAATCAATTATAGCCAATGTTGAGGTTAAGTAAATTAAGAGAGTCTCCAGGTCCTGAATGAATGCCCACTTTTGGTTGTTGTGGTTGTTTTATCTGGTAGTTACTAAAGGGGCGGGACTTGGTGGCAGATGTGGAAGTGACCTCAGTGCTCTTCAGTTCCAGAAGCTTCTGGTATGTGGATAGAGAGGAAAAATGTATTAACACTGGTGCTCCCTCTTGTGCTTGGGCTGGAATTGCTTATCTTTCCTCAACATGACTCTGAAGTTCTCATGCCAGACAATATACAAATGGAAGTCCTACAGCTTTACATCATGATGAAACTCTATCATTACAGACAGGGCACATAACATTTTAGAAAAATAAAAACACATACATAAAACAAACAAAAACAAAACAATATTGTAAAAATACATGACAAAAATATAAGACAAAATACATGACTACTAACATAAAACAAAATTTACAACAAAATATAAAAATAACACATTAATTGGAAATGTACATGAACCAGGGATAAAACTCTGGCTAAGCAAATTAGATAATTAAGAGGCAATAGAGAGGATTGCAACCAAGAAATGGATAGTAAGTAAATGGTGGAAACAAAAATCAAATACAAGATCAGTCAGAAATTAGGAAAGCAAATAATAGTTAAATCAATCCAAAACGAGAGACATTATTCAGAAGTCACTGTCAAAAAATTCAAAGCAAAAATTAAGGGCATGCTCACAAAGTATAGCGACTACAAAAGTGTGACGGAAGCTTCCACCTGCAGCTATAGACTCTTTAGTATGCAAATTACTCTCTATGCTACTGTTTAGATCTGGACAGTGTATATGTCCAAAGAAAGAAGTCTGACTGCATTCTTGTACCATTGCTCACGTACTGAAGTGTCAGCATGCACTTTTCGTGTACTTTATGAGCATGCCCATGTCGATCAAACACAGGAAGCTCTGCAATCTACTTGTGACTTTACAATTTAGGAAGATAAGTAAATAAATCAAGGTAAATAGGTAAATAACATTCGATCTGGCTTATATATATAAAGTACAGCAACGGCAAAAGTGTGACTTGCATTCACGTACCATTGTTCGCATACTGAAGTATCAGCATTCACTTTTCGTGGCATTACAAATGTACTTTGTGAGCATGCCGACCTGTATCTGCATCCAAACAGTGCCATCTTTCACCTTTACTCCTGGTGCAGCTGCCGTTGTTCTTATGTGTTCTCTTTTTTCGATGTAGAACCCTCATCATCATCATCTGAGTTCACCCCTGTTATAGCACGGCTTTATGTGAAAACAGCAGTGTCAGATTGGGGGTGACCAGGACTAGGAGAATAAAAATGAATACAAAAAAATAAAAAACACTAACCTTTACAAGTACAGTACCATAAATTTACACTGGCTATTACAGACTCAAATGAAATGTATGTTTTTATTCTATAATAGTAAGAATAAGAGCAGTTCACGTCTCAAAACGTATGCATCCGGGATCAAACTGGCCACCTTTTGATTACCAGTCAGCAGTTCTTACCGCTGCGCCACCAAAGCAGTCGTATTAAGGGCATGTCAAAGTTGCACCCTAACGCGAGTTTTTTCTGCAATTATATTCTTGAATAAACGTGCACTTGTTTTGTTATACTTGAAAGTGTTACCTGATATTTGGACTTCAGGTTTCACACATTATACATTTCATGTCTACATTTTGTCAATTATTACTAAAACACGAAAAATGTTTCTGTTTTAACGATGTTTTTACATAGATTGTTGTAGACACAGAACACACATAAAATTAATTTATTCCAAATAACGATATATTATTTACCCAATACAATTCCCAGCAACTCACACGCAGGTAAACAGACTTGAGCTGAGAGAACTTTCTGCCCTTTCTGTGTTGGTGGCGGGATGGGATAGCAGGCTGCTTGCTGTTTGTTATTATCGACACATTTACAACACAAAAGATGCTGACGGAGAGGTGCGAATGGATTTAAGGTGGGCTGGGATTAAGAGTTTTTTCATAGGCTTTGGTAATTCTAGTGTTAAAGGTTTTAAAGAATCAGCTTTCTAAGCCGAAAAGATAGCTTGACATTTATTACAGGGCTTATCATGTGGTGATTGGTTATGTGGAAAAAGAAAAGGAAGGTGTGAGATATGGCCAGCCATTCATCGCGGCCAATACCCCCAGGCCGCTAGATGGAGTCCTCCTTGCAACGTGGAGATGCCCCGAATTCCAGCAGGGCATCATGGACTATGGAGTTTTAATACACAGCCCTGCTGGATAACATCGGGGCCGCCAGGAGTCGCTGCAGGGAGGCCCAGAGATTTATATTTTCCATATAGCCTGGAAGTATTTCCAACTCACGGAAACGGAAGAAATAATATACTTCCGGGCTGAAGAAAAAGAGAAGTTTTTGCCTGACCCGGAAGTGATAGAAAGTCACATGGACTGAGGGACAAACACTTCCGGGTCATGAACTATAAAAGGACCATGGGAAATCCCAGACAGTGAGCTGAGCTGGGTGGAAGGGTGGCAACACATATGGGAGAGGAGGATTGGTTATTGATTTATTGTTGTATTGAGTATTGATTATATGAGTAGTGTGGAGTGGAGGGTGCTTTGTGCACTTTATTATTACAAAATAAATAATAATTGTAATTTTACCCGGTGTTTGGAGTGGTACCTGAGAGTTCAAGGGAGCGCTAGAGCCCCCTACTGTTACAAAGGACAGCAATTGGTGAGGGGTTGATACGTTTGAAAGAGGCAGTACTGCTGCATTAAATTATTTCATCGAGGGTCACGCACATCCCAGCAAGCATCTTGAGGGAGGCAGGAACATCAGCTAATTTCTACCATTGTGCCACCATGCCCCCATGTTTAATACATGCTTTAATTCATTTCATCATGAAAATGATATCAAGTATACAACTTAGTATTTAAATTGTTCAGAGAGCTGTAATATCATGAATGTAATATAATCTGTGTCCTGTTGGTGTTTGAGAAAGCCCATTTAAGAAGCACGTAGTGATTCACACACATAGAGCACATAGAAGAACACATACAATACGAAGCATTTAATGTGTTCCTTTAGTTACGATGTGATCTGTGAAACTCTAGTAAATTTAACATTGATTTTAAGATTAAGTTTACGACGTTCTACTTTAATGCCAAAATAAAACTACAAGATTAAAGTGGACATTTCAACCTTTTTTTCACTGTGTCCCTATTTTGTCCCTCTATGTCACTCAATCAACTTCCTTCTGTTGTTTATACCACTGCTTAAACCAACAAATAGAAAAATTTCAGCAAAAACTAAGTGGAGGCAAGGAAAAAAGTACTATTTTCCCCGTACTTTTACCATTGTCTTTTCATACAATGGTGAACTTAAGGGGATATTTATATTGATTTGCATATTCAGAGGCGTAATTCTGGGATGAGTTGGGGTGGAACAGCAGGAGCGTGCACATGCGTTACATTTCACGCTGACCAGGATTTATGTTTTTTGCATCTGAATATTTTTGTGCATATGCACATTTCTGTTTTTGTCTGTACACCATGTTTTGGTGTGAATTATATGCAGTGTTATACATGAGGCCCCAGGTGCTTTGGGTTCATCAACTAAGTGGTGCGGGCATGTTCTCATTTTACTGTGTTTACAAAAGGTACTCACCATATATGCTTACTTATAAATTGGGTCTTGAAACCCGATAAATCGATCATAAAAATCAGACCTTGACTTATACGCCCGTTCAAAAATGCGACACTTCTTGCCTCCTCCAATCTCTCATCAGTTTCTCAGACACATCGAATTTTGTTGCAGCAGCGCAGTTACCAATTTTTTTCACTGCTTCAACAATGTTTAATTTAAAACCAGCTTCATATGTTCTTCTGATCGAATGCTCCATCGTAGATAACGGATGATCTTACGATAAAGATGTATGAGGGTGTGAGATACGAAAAACACAAATCAGTGCAAACGCTGCTTTGGAATCGTTCGGGTATTACCATGTAGTCACGTAGGCACAATAGAAAGAGAGAGACAGAATTTAGGAGCACGCGCTGATACAGCGCATTGCCGTACCCCATAGATAAAAAAAGGCAGTGTGCTCCATGGTTACTCTCTCAGGAGGCCTTAGCATATCATAATCCCTTGTACCAATAGTGCAAGTTTCCCGCATTTGACTTATATGACTGACATTATAAATTACATTACCAGAATTTATACTGTAAAATCAAGTCCAGACTTATCCGTGGGTGAACTTATATACCTTATATACCTCCAAGGTTCTTTTATATTAGTGGGTAAATTAATACTGAAAATACTTATAACTGTTAGTCTTGATTTTTATGTATCCAACAACACTTAACCTAATCAACATTCACTCAAACACAGAATACATCAAATACAAACGAACACCTCAACACTGGCTACGTCAACTTTGTTACTTTACCAGGGCCTAGAAGTTGCTCCACTACATGAGCCGTCGATGCCAGGATTTGTGGGCATGTCGATCTGCTTTTGGATTGCTTGCCCTGAAAGGGCTACACTTCAGAATACCTTAGCAAATGCTATGAGCCACTGCAATGGCTACTCCTGCTGGGTTTTCACACCTGGATAGCTATAGTACTTTTGAAAGGGCTGCTTAATCTAACAGAGGCCAAAGTCTTGCTTGAAAGTCTTCTCTTGCTGAGTCATGGCAGGCCGTACTCATATTATTACCTCTAAAAGAACTTAACTTGAACGAACATAATTTTATGTTAATTTATCTTCAATCATTGCTAAATGTCAGTAAAAATCAAGACAACATTAGTGAGGTAATACCCAAAGTTTATCCCAATCATCACTTCTATTCATTAGCAAAAACACCACCCTTAAATGTTTGATGTGAAAATATACAACTTAAATGATTTAAATCAGGGTCAAAGAACAAGCTTTGTATAAGGTGGCTATAGCTTTATTTGTTGCAGGCTTATTTTTCTTAAGCTTGGTGTGATGCTTGTGAGTGGCTGGACAGTTGTAGATGTCAAAATATGACGAGTTATCTTCTGTCTCTAGTAGTTATGATGTCTGTGAAAATGCTTTTAATGTGTTGTTCCTTAATGGGTTTCTTTGATGGCATTTTTGTGTAGGCCTAAGTTGTTTTTTTTTTTACATTTTATTGAACTTATTTAAAATCAAAAAACATTCCATACAAACAAAATCTAGTTTTGTAAAATTTGACTTGCATTCGTCAAAATTGGGTAATTAATAAGTATCCATTGTCTGGGGGCTTTTTACTAAGGTTATTTTACATTACTTATAAGCAACATGCTTGCTTACAAAATCACAAGCCCCTATCTCATTTCATCTTTTTAAGCATATACACACTGGGTAGATTATTCAAGCTCAAATTATACATTCTAATGGTAATAATGCATTTTATTGCATGTTCTTTTACATCTGCATATACCATAGAATACAACCTTTTTTCCACATATGAATCATTAGTTATATGGCTGCTTATGATTTAATAAGCTCATTTGCACCTGCCTGCTGTTTTAGTTACAGAACATTTGGTCCAGCTTTCTGTTATGAACTCTGGGCACAGTTTACTCACTAAAAATACACCTTTATCTAATTATTTTAAAATAAAAGCATACTAAAATAAAATACACAAAGTAAATATTATGAGTCACATTTAACTACTGCAAATGCATGTTTTTTGCATTATAATTCCAGTCATACATATTTAAGTTAGAGATGGAGAGATTTTAGGTAGGAGACCAAGTACCAGACCTATCCCCCTTGTACACATATAAGCCAGGAGATGAAGGGGGGTTTGAGGGGTCTTCCTTTGCTATAATTTCCAGGAGCTTGCTGCCAATTAATATGTATGGCATTATAGTCCCAATAGCTAGTGAGAAGTGTTAGTATGAAGTAATGAAAGAAAAAGTGACCATACTCTGTAGAGTAAAATGTAGAAGTTGCCAGTATTGCGCACATAGTGGTGAGTAATGGCTTACTTCAAGCACTGTATGCAGGAAAAACTTTTGGTACTCCAAACAGCAAAATTTAGAAATGTTTAATGATGATTATAAATTGTCTTTGACCCAGAGTGTGAGTGGAACCCTGTGATGGACTAGCATGCTGTCTAGTGCTGTTTCTTGCCTTATGTCTAGTGCTGCCGGGGTTTCAGCTCCATGTTACTCTGGATTGGATTAGGTGGGCTTGAGAATGTTATGTTACATTTTAGAACAAGAACTACACCATAAACAATTTGGAAGAGTAATTTAAAAAATGTAGATAATTCAACAGACCTTCAATATTGACATTGAGTTACTGTCGGAAAAGATTGAAGAGGACAGCACAGGAATGCCTTTGTCAATATTCATCAAAATTTTCCTGTATGTTGCAGAATGCAATGGAAGTGGCTGGATTATCAGTTCACTAAAGTCTGAGAAATTTGACCTGCATTTCTCTTTTACTTACGTGGACCACACAGATTTATTTTATCTGCAGGCTCTGCAGGCTGGAAATTTGTAATTTATTTTCTTTTGCCAGCTGTAATCTGTTATTCTTTTAAACAGCACTAGGCAGAAAGAAACCATATATACTATACACTGTATACTCTGGCACATGTGTTATTTTAAGGTATCTGAATACATATGTATATTTATTTATATGTGCACAGTAGCTCTTAACAGGCTGTAAATGTTAAGAAATGTTAAGAGGCAGCAAGCAGCACACAATGGTGAAAAAGGTCCAGGCCTCAAAATTACCATAAGAGCCAGAACAGGTCCTTTACTGGTCAGTCTCAAGAACAGACTTCACCCTTGGCAGCCTGCCCCTAAACTCAAAAGGCAGGCTTCAAAGCCTACTCAGGTCAAAAAATGGTGTCTAGGCTTTCAATAGCAAAAAACTACTTCTAAATGCCCAGATAAACATAAATGCCCTTTAAGGAGAGAGAGACCACGGAACCTTTTGGCTTTAAAGACAAAAGCAAAAAACTGTTCTTTAAATTCAAAGAATTTTTAAATAATTAAAGAAAAATTAAATATAGCAAAATAAAGCAAAAATGAGGCAAATGGATGTACCTAAAACGCAATCAAAACCTATATCCACAATCCAATAGCCAGTAGCAAAGGTTCACAAAAAAAAAAAAACAGAAAATCCAGTGATACAATAGGAAGATCTCTACTCCAAAAAACTTCAGTGGCACACTACTGTGACCATCTCCTCAGCCTCAATTTAAAGGCTGAGGGCAATCCTAAAATACTGATGCCATGGTGGCTCTAGCTCTTGGGATACCGACCACAAAACACAAAAAACAGACTGAAAATTAAATAAATAAATACTAAAAAAATAAACCTAATGATATTAACAAAACATTACATAAAAGTACATGAAAAATAGAAATTCAGAAACAGCAAAAATAACAATAAATAAATAAAATAAACATAAGCTAGGGAAGAAACCCTGGCTGTAACATAACAAAAATGTCCTACTAAAATTTTGGCCTTTGTTGATGTAAAGAATTAAATCAAGACAAATTCTGTCAAACCTGTAAGTTTTAATTTGATCTTGTAACCAACAATATTTTACAGTATGTATGTTAAAGATTAAATATGAAAATGTTAAATCTCTTGATTATGTCTTAAAGGAATAAAAAAATGCTATAATGTGCCCTGTATCAGCCATGAGAGTCTTCTGGGGGCTCATGCATAACACCGTGTATAGAATTCACACTAAAACATGGCGTGAGGACAAATGCGGATATGTTCATACACACACAAAAATCCAGATGCATAAATCTGTGCGAACGCCAACTTCCACGTCCTTCCTCTCCATAAATCCCAGTCAGCGTAAAAAGTAACACGTGCATATGCCTGCTGCCACTCCCCAACTCCTCCCAGAATTATGCTTCTTTGAATATGGAAATCAATATAAATAGCCCTTAAGCTCAGTGCTCTGTGAAAAGACAATGGCAAAAGCACGGGGGAAAACAGAAGAATTTCAGTGAATACCAAGTGGAGGCAAGGAAAAACGTACTATTTGATGGTTTAAACAGTGGTATAAACAAAAGGAAGTTGATCGAGTGACATAGAGTGTTGAAGAAACTCGAAAGCACAAGTTCACAAAGTCGCACGGTGCCCGAAATAAAAAAGAAGTTGTCAGATATCAAAGTAGCCGTGAAAAAGTGAGTCATAGCCCACCTTCTGAGTGTCATAGGAAAGCTTATTAGGGTACAGAGAAAAAAAATAGGGACAGAGTGGGGAAAAAAGCTCAAAATGTCAACTTTAATCTCGAAATTTCCATTTTAATCACATAGTTTATTTTGTCATTAAAGTAGAACATCATAAACTTCATCTTAAAATTGTTGAATTTACTAGTTTCTCAAATCCCATCGTAACTAAAGTAGCACGTTAAATGCTTTGTTTTGTAAGTGTTCTTCTATGTGCTCTATGTGTATGAAGCCTGTGCTTCTTAGGCGGGCTTTCTCTTCCTCCGACGACACAGAATCCATTACATTCGTGATATTACAGTTCTCTGAATAATTTAAATACTGAGATGTATACTTGATATCATTTCAGTATTCATAGCATATCAATTAAAACATGTATTAAATATGGGAACATGGTGGCGCAGTGATAGTGACAAACTGGCGCCCTATCCAGAGATTGTTCCTGCCTCATGCAAGATGCTTGCTGCACCATGCGCGACCTTCAATAAAATAATTTATTGCAGCACTGTACTGTCTCTTTCAAACGTACTAACCCCCAATTTCTGTCCTTGCTTTTCTTTCTCCGAGTACCCAATTGGCTCAGTAATAGACGTTAAGCCATCAGTAAGCTTAGAACTCTGATTCTTCAAAACTTTTAAGGAACATTGAAATATCTTTGTAATACATGTTTAATCATTCTATAACCCAGCCACAGGGAATGCACAAACCAGTGTGTTTCTTCGTGCTGGTCCCAAGCCCTGATAAATGGGGAGGGTTATGACAGGAAGGGCATCCGGTGTAAAATTTTGCCAAATCAATATGCGGACAACAATACAAATTTCCATACCGGGTCAGTCGAACCCTGGGTTAACAACGACCGCCACCAGTACTGTTAGCCAACAGGGTGCTGGCAGAAATTGGGCTACTGTTGGCCGAAGAAGGAGAAGAAGAGGGGGGAGACGTGTCTGGAGGCAGGAACAGAGGAGGAAAGTAAAGAAAGTGGAACTAAGGGTAGGAACTTTGAATGTTGGCAGTATGACTGGTAAGGGGAGAGAGTTAGCAGATATGATGGTGAGAAGGAAGGTTAATATATTGTGTTTGCAAGAGACTAAATGGAAGGGGAGTAAGGCCAGGTGGATTGGAGGTGGATTCAAATTGTTCAATCATGGTGTGAATGGGAGGAGAAATGGGGTAGGAGTTATTCTGAAGGACCAGTATGTCAAGAGCGTTTTGGAGGTGAAAAGAGTGTCAGGCAGAGTAATGATTATGAAGCTGGAAATTGGAGGTGTGATGATGAATGTTGTTAGTGCATATGCACTCTCAAGTTGAGTGTGCAATGGGTGAGAAAGAAGATTTTTGGAGTGAGTTGGATAAAGTAATGAACAGTGTACCCAAGGGGCAGAAAGTGGTGATTGGAGCGGATTTCAATGGGCATGTTGGTGAAGGGAACAGAGGAGACAAGGAGGTGATGGGTAGGTATGGTGTCAAGGAGAAGAATGGAGAAGGTCAGAGGATAGTGGATTTTGCCAAAAGGATGGACATGGCTGTGGTGAATACGTATTTTAAGAAGAGGGAGGAACATAGGGTTACGTATAAGAGTGGAGGAAGATGCACACAGGTAGATTACATCCTATGCAGAAGAGTTGATCTGAAGGAGATTGAAGACTGCAAAGTGGTGGCAGAGGAAAGTGTAGTTAAGTAGCACAGGATGGTGGTCTGTAGGATGACATTGGAGATCAAGAAGAGGAAGAGAGTGAGGGCAGAGCCAAGGATCAAATGGTGGAAGTTGAAAAAGGAAGCCTGCAAGGTTGAGTTTAGGGAGGAGGTGAGACAGGCACTGGGTGACTACAGCAGATGTAGTAAGGGTGACAGCAAGAAGGGTGCTTGGCGTGACATCTGGAAAGAGAAAGGAGGAAAAGGAATCCTGGTGGTGGAATGAGGAAATACAGGAGAGTATACAGAGGAAGAGGAGTAGAAAGAAAAAGTGGGATAGTCAGAGAGATGCAGAAACTAGACAAGTGTACAAGGAGATAAGGCGCAAGGTGAAAAGAGAGGTCGCGAAGGCAAAAGAAAAGGCGTATGATGAGTTGTATGAGAGGTTGGACACTAAGGAGGGAGAAAAGGACCTGTACCAATTGGGTAGACAGAGGGACCGAGCTGGGAAACATGTGCAGCAGGTTAGGGTGATAAAGGATAAAGATGGAAACGTACTCACAAGCGAGGAGAGTGTGTTAAGCAGATGGAAAGAGTACTTTGAGAGGCTGATGAATGAAGAAAACGAGAGAGAGAGAGAAGAGGTTGGATGAGGTGGAGATAGTGAATCAGGAAGTGCAACGGATTAGCAAGGAGGAAGTAAGGACAACTATGAAGAGGATGAAAAATGGAAAGGCCGTTGGTCCAGATGACATACCTATGGAAGCATGGAGGTGTTTAGGAGAGATGGCAGTGGAGTTTTTCACCAGATTGTTTAATGGAATCTTGGAAAGTGAGAGGATGCCTGAGGAGTGGAGAAGAGGTGTACTGGTGCCGATATTTAAGAATAAGGGGGATGTGCAGGACTGCAGTAACGACAGGGGAATAAAATTGATGAGCCAAAGCATGAAGTTATGGGAAAGAGTAGTGGAAGCTAGGTTAAGAAGTGAGATGATGATTAGTGAGCAGCAGTATGGTTTCATGCCAAGAAACAGCACCACAGATGCAACGTTTGCTCTGAGGATGTTGATGGATAAGTTTAGAGAAGGCCAGAAGGAGTTGCATTGCGTCTTTGTGGACCTGGAGAAAGCATATGACAGGGTGCCTTGAGAGGAGCTGTGGTATTGTATGAGGAAGTCGGGAATGGTAGAGAAGTACATAAGAGTTGTGCAGGATATGTACGAGGGAAGTGTGACAGTGGTGAGGTCTGTGGTAGGAGTGACGGATGCATTCAAGTTGGAGGTGGGATTACATGAGGGATTGGCTCTGAGTCCTTTCCTATTTGCAATGGTGATGGACAGGTTGACAGACGAGATTAGACAGGAGTCCCCATGGACTATGATGTTCGCTGATAGCATTGTGATCTGTAGCGATAGTAGGGAGCAGGTTGAGGAGACCCTGGAGAGGTGGAGATATGCTCTAGAGAGGAGAGGAATGAAGGTCAGTAGAAACAAGACAGAATACGTGTGTAAATGAGAGGGAGGTCTGTGGAATGGTGAGGATGCAGGGAGTAGAGTTGGCGAAGGATGGATGAGTTTAAATACTTGGGATCAACAGTACAGAGTAATGGGAATTGTGGAAGAGAGGTGAAAAAGAGTGCAGGCAGGGTGGAATGGGTGGAGAAGAGTATCAGGAGTAATTTGTGACAGATGTGTATCAGCAAGAGTGAAAGGGAAGGTCTACAGGACAGTAGTGAGACTAGCTATGTTATATGGGTTGGAGATGGTGGCACTGACTAGACAGCAGGAGACAGAGCTGGAGGTAGCAGAGTTAAAGATGCTAAGATTTGCACTGGGAGTGACGAGGATGGATAGGATTAGAAATGAGTACATTAGAGGGTCAGCTCAAGTTGGACGGTTGGGAGACAAAGTCAGAGAGTGGTTTAGACATGTGCAGAGGAGAGATGCTGGGTATATTGGGAGAAGGATGCTAAGAATAGAGCTGCCAAGGAAGAGGAAAAGAGGAAGGCCTAAGAGAAGGTTTATGGATGTGGTGACAGAGGACATGCAGGTGATAGGTGTAACAGAACAAGATGCAGAGGACAGAAACATATGGAAGAAGATGATCCGCTGTGGCAACCCCTAACGGGAGCAGCCGAAAAAAAAAAGAAGACATGTTTAATCATTCTATCCATCTATCCTTCCAGTGTTGCACCAGCCCCAGCAAGAATACAGCACGAGGCAGGAACTATCCCTGAATTTTCTAACTTTAGCTTGATTCCCACTCGTACAATCTAAAAAAAAAAAATATTATATTTGAAAATAACTACATTCATATTTTCCCTGATTTCTCACCTTCAACAGCTGCTAAATGTGCCACATTTTACAGAAATAAACAGCGCTTACGGAAAGTCAAGATCAGATACAGCCTCTTGTATCCTGCTAAATTGAAAGTGGACATTCAAGGCAAGTTCTACATTTTTTACTTTTTCGGAGGAAACAGCGAGCTAAGAAAATTGATCCTGACACTTTTTGAAATACTATCATGTCTCTTTGTGTCCTGGCAAGGCAAAGAAGATCTTACCTGCTGTTTGATCCATTTGCAATGAGACTTGTGAAGTAATTATATATCCTATTTCGTTCTGTGCCATTTTTTTTTTTAGTTTTTAATTTTAATTGCAATTATATACATACATATACACACATATACATACATACACACACACATATACAGTTAGGTCCATAAATATTTGGACAGAGACAACTTTTTTTCTAATTTTGGTTCTGTACATTACCACAATGAATTTTAAATGAAACAACTCAGTTGTAGTTGAAGTGCAGACTTTCAGCTTTAATTCAGTGGGGTGAACAAAACGATTGCATAAAAATGTGAGGCAACTAAAGCATTTTTTTAACACAATCCCTTCATTTCAGGGGCCCAAAAGTAATTGGACAAATTAAATAACTGGAAATAAAATGTTAATTTCTAATACTTGGTTGAAAACCCTTTGCTGGCAATGACAGCCTGAAGTCTTGAACTCATGGACATCACCAGATGCTGGGTTTCCTCCTTTTTAATGCTCTGCCAGGCCTTTACTGCAGTGGCTTTCAGTTGCTGTTTGTTTGTGGGCCTTTCTGTCTGAAGTTTAGTCTTCAACAAGTGAAATGCATGCTCAATTGGGTTAAGATCAGGTGACTGACTTGGCCATTCAAGAATTTTCCACTTCTTTGCTTTAATAAACTCCTAGGTTGCTTTGGCTGTATGTTTTGGGTCATTGTCCATCTGTATCATGAAACGCTGCCCAATCAGTTTGACTGCATTTAGCTGGATTTGAGCAGACAGTGTGTCTCTGAACACCTCAGAATTCATTCAGCTGCTTCTGTCCTGTGTCACATCATCAATAAACACTAGTGTCCCAGTGCCACTGGCAGCCATGCATGCCCAAGCCATCACACTGCCTCTACCGTGTTTTACAGATGATGTGGTATGCTTTGGATAATGAGCTGTTCCGCGCTTTCTCCATACTTTTTTCTTGCCATCATTCTGGTAGAGGTTGATCTTGGTTTCATCTGTCCAAAGAATGTTTTTCCAGAACTGTGCTGAATTTTTAGATGTTCTTTAGCAAAGTCCAATCTAGCCTTTCTATTCTTGAGGCTTCTGAGTGGCTTGCACCTTGCAGTGCACCCTCTGTATTTACTTTCATGCAGTCTTCTCTTTATGTTAGACTTGGATATCGATACGCCTACCCCCTGGAGAGTGTTGTTCACTTGGTTGGCTGTTGTGAAGGGGTTTCTCTTCACCATGGAAATGATTCTGCGATCATCCACCACTGTTGTCTTTTGTGGACGTCCAGGAAGCTGAGTTCATTAGTGCTTGTTTTCTTTCTCAGGATGTACCAAACTGTAGATTTTGCCACTCGTAATATTGTAGCAATTTCTCAGATAGGCTTTTTCTGTTCTCGCAGCTTAAGGATGGCTTCTTTCACCTGCATGGAGAGCTCCTTTGACCGCATGTTGTCTGTTCACAGCAAAATCTTCCACATGCAATCACCACACCTCAAATCAACTCCAGGCCTTTTATCTGCTTAATTGATAATGACATAACGACGGACTTGCCCACACCTGCCCATGAAATAGCCTTTGAGTCAATCGTCCAATTACTTTTGAGCCTCTGAAATGAAGGGATTGTGTTAGAAAAATGCTTTAGATGACTCACATTTTTATGCAATCGTTTTGTTCACCCCACTGAATTAAAGCTGAAAGTCTGCAGTTCAACTGCATCTGAGTTGTTTCATTTAAAATTCATTGTGGTAATGTACAGAACCAAAATTAGAAAAAAATTGTCTCTGTCCAAATATTTATGGACCTAACTGTATTACATATATATATGTGTATATACACACACACATAAATATATACAGTAGACCCCCGCAAAGATGTGGTTCAGGGTTCGCGGCCTCAGTTGCTTGTGGATTTTTCCTTAGAACTTAACTAATAATTTTTAGCGGGAACCACAAATAACCTCCGCAATTTTTTATGACTTTATTCGTGGCAATACTGATATGTAGAGAGAACAGGAAGCAACCATAGAAGAAAACGTGACTTGGGATGGTGAAAGTAGCCAATCTGAGAGTGTTGTACTCTACTAGAATTTGAAACTGTAACCCCCTTCCTGCTTTCCCGGCCGGAAGTCTGGCCTCTTCCGGGACCCCCGCCCCTTCCTGTTTTTAAACCAGGAAACAGCCAAGATCCGTTTAGCAGATGTGTGTCCCTTCCTTGAACCCTCCCATCCTGTTTTTACCCCAGGAAAACTGTCAAGAGCAGACTTGATGGATGGGTGCCCCCTCCTTGAACCCACCCCCACCTCTCCCGAGGACAAGTTCAGGCGTGTTAAGGAAGAATCCTCAACATGTAGGGGCAAGTCTGTAGCAGACCCTGCCGTCCACACGTCTTGGTGGTCGCGGGTCTTCTGACTCAGCTTCCAACCCACCGGCAGTCCTTGATCGCATTTCCTGAGGAGAGACCGCCCACACACCAACATGTTAAGGAAGGAAACTACCATCCATGCCTTTTGGTGACCACAACAACATCCTGACCCTTCTGAAACTGATATATAAAAAGCGGCACATTTTTGTTTCTAAAGACTGCAGGGTCCGATTGAAGGAGCGCTTGAGAAGGGTTAAAAGATGTTTGATGCCTGAGTTTCGTGCAGCTAAAGCGGCAGATGATGCCCTGGCTAAGTTGTGCTATACACAGGAGGCCTCAGAGGACAACAAGGAAAACTGTCCTCCGCCGCCGACTTGTTGTGCAAAACACGGGAGGCCTCGGAGGACAACAAGGTAAACTGGTCTCCGCCTTTAGTAGTCATGGACTGATTTCTGCATATTGAAGGGGAGGATCAGGCTGAAGCGATGACGTAACGGAAATCCCTCCTTTATTTTACACCACGCCCCCTTTCCCTTTTACCTTAAATACTCAGACTGTTACTCACCGGACCCAAAAGGAGGACGTGAACATTTAAGATCCCCAGCATGTCGGCCTGTACAGACTCTGAAATGACCGGGATCGGAGTGACAAACTCAGGGATCCCGCCTGAGGCGCCAAGGCCTGAGCCTTCAAGGCCTGAATCTTACCAATTCTATAACTCGTTCCGGACGGCCGGCCTTGGGGATCATCAGGCATCGGACCCCCGCTATTTTAGTATACTCCCCGATTACAGTCTCTGGTCAAGAGACCTTGAGCCAGACTGCGGATTCCATTCTCCAGGTCCCTGGTGTTCTTCCCCCGTCTCCGCTGATGATCAGACAGATAACCCTGTCTCCGATAAGGCTACTCAGACGGATATCTCTTACCTAGCTCCAGGACAGCCGTGGGTGAACAGCCAAGTTCCCCAGGAGCCGATGTCGATTGGCTTGTCTGAGACAGAGATGGATTGCCCGGACGGTGTGCTGCCTGAAGCCTGGAAAAAGGCCCAGCAACTTATTAAAGGTCTGATGACGTGTCTGCTGGATATTATCGTCTACTACGATCAGCAAAAAGAGTGTCAAGGCTGCACGGTAGATCATCCCAGTCAGAGGAGACATACTGCCTCTCTGAACCTGAAATCACCTACCGTGAGGGATGCTTTCAGAGGATTCTGAATATTTTCCGCAAGTCTTGGCTGAAACGACTGGCTGTGAAAATTCTAGGGCATTTTAACATTCTACTACCGATTCACAAAATACATGCTGTGGTTGAAAAGACTGTGGGTGAGTTTGAAAATATTAGCTCTATTCATGATACTGTAATGCAGTCATTTTATGAAATGGATGAATACTCCTATTCTATAGCCCGCCGTGTGGCAAATGAGTTTTGTAAGCGGAATCTTAATCATGAGGGATGTATCAACCTGAGGACTAAATATGATTTGGAGTTTAATGATATGATAGAACTGAGTGGTAATTCTGTACCTGAAGCAGTGTGAACAATTCAGACTCCTAATTAAATGTTTTCTATAGGGTAAGTATTGTCAGTGTCTGTTTTATCACCGACAATGGAACAGATCTTGGAAAAAACATATTATAACTCTGAGAACGCGGGGGCCTTGGGGGGTAAAGACTCCTTGAAAAGAGCTCTCAGGCATGCGGGTCACCATATTGGGGACCGAGAGGTATCCGAATGGTTATCGGGGCAATATACCTATATGATCCATAAACCGGCCAGAATCCATTTTAAAAGGAATAAGGTGTATGTTTCCAATATAGACGGACAATGGCAGATCGATCTGGTGGATATGACAAACCTAGCCGAATATAACCAAGGTTACAAGTATCTACTGACTTGTATAGATATTTTTTCTAAATATGCCTGGGTCAGGGTACTGAAAAAACAAAACGGGTAAAGAAGTAACGAGGGCTTTTCGAGAAATTTTGGAGGAAGGAAGAGTTCCCGTCAAACTTCAAACCGATAGCGGTAAAGAGTTTCTCGATCATGAATTTCAAAGCCTGCTCAATAAACACGGTATTAAACATTTTACCACCGCTAGTGAATTAAAAGTGTCGGTGGTGGAGAGATTCAACCGAACTCTGAAGACCAAAATGTGGCGTTATTTCAGCTCCCGGAATACCTGGTCCTATGTGGAAGGGCTTCAGAACTTGGTGAAATCTTATCATTTCAGCTGTAACCGAGGTATAAAAATGGCCCCTGCTGAGGTGAATAGTTCTAATTCTTGGAAAGTCTTTAAAAACTTATACGGTCTAACTAAACCCCAAAGAAACCCAAAATATAAGTTCAAAGTCGGGGATACGGTGAGAGTGTCGAAATCCCGGAATCCTTTTACCAAAGGATACGAACAAAACTTTTCAGACGAGGTATTTACCGTTTCTGAACTAGTCCCGAGGGAACCGCCGGTCTACAAGCTGAAAGATTATGACGGGGAAGACATTATAGGTTCTTTTTACGACGCTGAATTACAAAAGATTCGAGGAACGGACATCTTCAGGGTTGAAAAGATTTTGGTGAAAAAAATATCAATAGAAAAAAGCATATATTGGTGAAATGGCTCGGATGGCCCGAAAAGTTTAATAGTTGGATCCCTGAAAGCTAGGCGCAAGACATTAAATACTGAGATGCAAAAATTAGTATTTCATTCATGGGTTTACAATGGAGAGAAAAAGCTTTTACGTCGTTCTCCCCAGCAATTCTTCCAAGTGATCATTACAAAAGCGCTCACAAAGCTTATTCTAATGCCTCTATTCAATGGCTGATGTTTCTTTCCGAGAAGGAAAATATAAACATTCGACACGCGTTGAATCACGCCGAAGTACAGGGTGTCCCTATGGCCTTTGAGTTTGCCGGGTGCTTTTATCACGGCTGCCCCAAATGCTGCGATGCGCAAGCTAAACATCCTCTCACGGGGGATCCTTTTGCCGAGTTGTTTAAAAAATTTGATGACAAACTGAAGGAATTACGTGAAAAATTTAATCTGACGGTTAGAGTGCTCTGGGAACATCAATGGGAAAGTATGAAAAAAGAGGACTCGGAGCTTCAGGATTTCTTAAAACGCTTTGAGTTTCCTGAACCTATCAACCCCCATGATGCCCTGTATGGAGGGCACACCAACGCTATCAAATTATATCATAAGGTTCAAGGCGATGAACAAATGCATTATTACGATTTTACAAGTCTGTACCCTTACGTTAACAAAACGAAAACCTACCCGACCGGACATCCGACATTTGTTTTTGAGGAGTTTGCGGATCTTAAACATTACTTTGGGCTCGTTAAAATCACCATGCTTCCCCCTCGTAATCTGTATTTTCCGGTCCTCCCTTTAAGAATTTGTGGTAAAACTGATGTTCACTCTGTGTCGTACGTGTGCAGAAACCCAAGCAACCACAGGACTTTGCAGTCACAATGACCGGGAAAGGTCTTTAACAGGAACCTGGTGCAGCATTGAAATCCTAAAAGCCTTAGATAAAGGGTATACAGTTTTAAAAATACATGAGACATGGCACTACGAACAGAGCACATCCGATTTATTTTCCAATTATATCAAAATTAATCTGAAAGGCAAACAGGAAGCCTCTGGGTGGCCCTCGTAGGCCCAGGACGAGGCATCCCATAGGCGCTATGTTGAAGACTATTTCGTAAAAGAAGGAGTCTTATTGGAAAATGAAAACATCGCCTCTAACCCCGCTAAGAGACAAATTTCCAAGTTATTTCTGAATTCTCTTTGGGGAAAATTCGGTCAGAAGCCTAACCAACCGACCACAACGTTTGTTAAACACACCCAAGAATTCTTTGATTACCTGTTCTCAGACATGTATAGGGTGTCCTATTTTGGTTATGTCAGCGACCAAATCACTCCAGTGCAGTGGAGGTATGCTGATGACAGATACGTTGTACCCGGCCCAGTCAACGTGGTGATTGCCGCTTTTACAACGGCCTATGCTCGCCTAGAATTGTACGATTTGCTGGAACGTTTAGGACTGAGGATTCTGTATCATGATACAGATTCCGTTATATTCACAACCTCGGCCAGGCAGTACACTCCGCTGCTCGGGGACTATTTAGGGGAATTCACCAGTGAACTAGATCCTGACGATTTCATAGAAGAGTTTGTTTCTGGGGGTCCGAAAACGTACGCGTACAAAACGTTCAAAGGCAAGGTCTGCATGAAGGTAAAGAGCATTACTCTCAATCACGAAACAGCTCAAATGGTAAACCTATACTCTTTAACGGATCTAGTGCATAGTTTTGTGGAACACGATCTCACAAAAGAAATAACGGTTCAGGGCTCCCAGATTCATAGGAACAAAAAGAACCTGACGTTACAAACTCGCCCACTCAAAAAAAGATTCAGATGTGGTGTACATCAAAAGGGTTCTACTGCCCGATTTCACAACTCTCCCCTATGGATACTAAAGAGGGTTTTGATGTTAGACTTCAGCATCCGTTCTCAAAAATAGTCTTGGGACCCTCTTGTTTGGGCAAATCGCATTATGTGAAAAAGACTATTGGAGCACGCGGACCATGTGATTTCTCGTCGCCCCGACAATATAGTCTGGTTTTACAGCTGCTGGCAGTCTCTGTACGATGAGCTACTAACTCGATTTCCCAAAATCAAATTTTTGGAGGGATTACCCGTCTCCTTAAGCGACGATGAACTACTGCCTCCTGACCGTGTTAACCTGGTGATCGTCGACGATTTGATGGAACAGGTGAGTCATAGCAAAGAGATAGAGCGGGCCTTCACAAAATATACTCACCACAGGAATTTGTCCATCATTTACTTGGTCCAAAATTTATTTTTTCAAAGCAAGAAAAGTAGAACGATAAATCTGAATGCCAATTACATTACCCTCTTTAAAAACCCTCGAGATAAACTGCAAATTACCAATTTAGCGCGTCAAATGTATCCTGGGAGGGTTAAATTTTTCTTGGAGGCTTTTGAGAACGCTACAAGGCAACCTTACGGCTATCTGCTGATGGACCTGAAAGCCCATACGCCTGAGGAATTTCGTTTACGTACCGGTTTGTTTCCTCCCGATTGGCCTGCTGTGTACATCGTGAAAAGATAAAAACGGACAACTTTTCAAGTATTTGAGAAAGATTCGGCATGTCATGCAGAATAAAAAGAAATTTCCCTCTGCTCAAGACCCTACATAAGGGTTCCTGTCGCCGAAGAAAAGCGGTGCTGAGCGAGGCTCCGGACGATTTAATTTACGCTCTGTCGGAAATAGCTCTCAATACTTTAAAAGGCCGCGTTCCCCTGACGTCCAGACAGTTCAAGTTGCTGAAGAAGCATCGTTGCGCCGTTAAAAAACTTGGCGATAAAAAACTCACCGTTAAAAAGAAAAAAGTCCTTTTAAATCAAAAAGGAGGGTTTCTTGGTGCCCTATTAAGCGCCGCCATTCCTTTCATTACTAGTTTAATAGGATTGAGAGTATAAATATGGAATACACGCGCAAGATGTACCTGGTCCCTCAACAGCAAATGGCTCAATGGCAACAGAAAGCCCCAGCTTCCACCGACCTTTTAAGCGCTACGGAAAGTGAGCTGGATAAACAAATGAAATTCATACTCGAATGTAGTGACTTGACCGCCAAGGCAAAAGTTAAACTTTATACGAACGTTTTGCAAAGATACTTGATAAAGATAAAGAAACTGAGTCTCTGACATTATTACTTCCTGCCGAGAGCAAACAGGAACCGCCGGGGGCTATCAAAGAGGCTCCTAGTAACCCCGAAGACCGTGTGTACGATGAGATTTTGAAAACTGCTCCGGATAAATCAAAGAAATACACAGAAATTATTTTACAGAAAATGTCGTATAACCCTAATACAACCTACTGGAATGGCTTGGGAGAGTTTGTGCTTCGTGGAGAACCGTTACCCGGGACGAATATGGTCGATCTAATGCGGAAATTGACCGCCCGACACAACATTCCGTCCTATCGGAGACCTAGGGGGTGGAAAGAATTTGTTAAGGCCCTGGCCGATTTGAACATTCCATCCTCTGCCGTGCCAAATGCTGACACGAGAGAACTTTTAGAAAGTTTCAAACCTTCCTCCCCAGAGGGGGCCGCTGCCTCTATCACTGCCTCTGCTGTTGCTTCCTCTACACCTGTTGGCAAGAAAATCAAATCTCGTAAAAAGAATGAATGGATTCCTTATTGAAATGTAATTATATTTTTGTTTAATAAAATATTACATTTGATTATACAGAATGTCTATTCTTTATTAAGATAATTACAAATCATAGAGCTTTGCATACAGGGGTACTCCTGAAAACTTCTTGAAATATTCTTAGACAAGGTACTGACAAAATTTTGAACCATATAATCGTTCTTGGTGTCCTCATTAAAATACAGGTTCATGACCTCTTTATAAGAGCGTCCTTTTCCTCTGTGATGCAGGAAAAAAATACAGTGTTGTCCGCAAACGCTGGAAAACCAGCTTTTAAGCTGTCGGGTATGGTGAATAATTTCTTTACAGTTTCTGTTTAAAAAGTTGTATATTTCCTCAGGAAAATAGATAAAGTCTGGTGGGGCTCCATAGGAGTCAAAAAATTCTCCAGTTCCGACTTCTCTGAGGTGTATCGCCAACCAGTGCTCTCCGGGTTGATTTTGACGGTGAGTGTTGACTATGATCATGGCCGGGAGATCCGTAAGTATTTTTTTAGGCAGCTCGTCGCACGCCAACACTCCATAAAACAGTTTTTCTATGTACGGGTTGCTGGCCATGAGTTCTTCGATCTGCAGGGTGTTCATGCTTTTTTAGTAATCATAAAGGATGTTTCTTCTCTGGTTTATTTCAATAATGTTGTCAAAGACGGCGTACACTATTAGATTCACAGTGTGGGGTAGAGGCTGTCGAAAGCGTATTTCACATCTCATGTTCCCTGTTTTCACCAAGGAGAAATGGTCCCCGCATTCTTGATCAGGCGTCAAGTCAAAGGCAAACAGTGTGTATCCCCTGGAGAAGTCAGAACGGCTGATGGCTAGAGGCTGGTCTTTCAAATGCTTTCCGGAGGCCAACACGAGCTTGTAATATTCTCGAGCTGTGTTGTCATTAGCAAAATTGGGTTGAAAGGGCTTAGCTGGAATCTGCTCTCCGTCCAAATACAAGGCCAGGAACTCCACCTGGTTATGTTTGAAATTGAAGTGATTTTTAGCGTAATCCCCTGAAAAGGCCTCATTGTCCACCATGCCTATGACCACGTACTTGGGCAGCTGTCCCAAGAACAAGTTCTCCTGATTGCTCACTCGTATCCCGGCAGGCATACTGAGAACTTTCATATTCACTCTTTCCACGGGGTACTTGGCATTGGCGGTTGTGAGAGCGTGAGCGTGTCCCAATTTCACCGCCGAAACTTTCACTTTCTTGACAAAAAGAGAGGCGGATAAAATGTTTACTTTGTAGTGCTCGGCATCTCCAGACATCAGACAGAATTCATTTTTGCTCTGCACCATTTTTATTCTGATGTCCACCCCGTTTAAAATTAATTTTTCTTGAAAAAAATAGGTCGGAATGAATAGGACAGAGGAGTTCTACTGTTTTACCTTGGGCTGTATAGCCGTTTCTTTTTTTGAATCCCTCATTCAGACCGTCCAAGGCTGTGTTTGTAAAAAAGACCCGACGCAAATTGGAACCTGAGAGTTTCATTGCTGTAATTTAGCAGTCCGTCAAAAAGGGCCCTGTACGGGTAAAGGCTGGAACTCTGGGATATTAAGCGGTCTCCCAGGGTCACATCCACTTGTGAAAATAAAGAGGCTATCGGATAATTAACAAAGGCTAACTTGGCCACGGGGGGTGGATTAGTTCTGTCGGCATTGACGATTTGGCATTGGATGTGTAGAAGTGTATTATTCAGGTCCAAGTAGTCTTCACTGTTCCCAGTAATCAGAAACTCTAGCAGAGCGACTTCAGATAGAGCTGAGAGAGGGGGCACCTTGACGTAGATGCTTTTTTCTACGCTAGTCTGAGTATAGGGTACCGTAAACAAATCCAATTCGGATTTCACACACTCTTGAGACATGCGATGAACGAAAGACATTTTGAGTTAAAAAATGTTTTTCGATTTCTTTTTTCTGCGGGCTTGGGACTTATCCTTGTGGCGGAGAGAAGGAAATGATGTAAAAGCTGAACGGCGTGTCTTTTTGAGGATGGGTCCTGCGCGTGACCCTGGAGGTCTCTTATGTTTAGTTTTCCTCAGGACCATCAGACTCGACCCCCCTTGATTTTCTTCGCTTCCTCGAGTCATAGCTGCAGACATGGCCCCCGCCACCATGTCTTTGACGATATTCTTAGCAGCTGATTTAATGTGTGGTTTGACAATTTCGAATCCTCTTTTCAAGAGAGGTAAAGCTCTTCTAAACAGACCTCGAAATATTCCTCCGATCCCCGATCCGTACATCACTGGAGCCCCAGAGAACCCGGGGAGCCTGCTACCCACTTGGGCTTCGTAATAATGCACATAAGGGCTAGGGTCCAGGTAAGATCTCATCTCTGTATTAATCGTGCACGCACCTCTTAGAGGGTCTGAAATGTAACTTGACTATGACCTTGCCAAACTGAAATGGTACCGCTTTGTTCTGATCCGTCTTTATTTCAATGGTCAAAGTATGCGGCTTGTCATAGGTGATTGTGGTAATTCTTATTCATCTCATCCTCAATATGTACGCATCTCAAGAGAGGGACATAGCTGTCTCCGACTCTTTGGTGAGATACGATGTCGCTGTAGACGTACAAGGTATAAAACCCCGCTCTAATATCCACGGGGTAAGGAGCATCATTCGTTAGGCCTATGGTCATGTCCGAATGGGCTCCTAGAATTCTCCCCAACTGCCCCCTGACGTGAAGAGTTTCATCCTTCGCGGCGTTTAAGACGTAGGCGTTTAAGACGTAGAATCTTCGCTCCAGAGTTGTAGCGGAATCTCACGGTGTTTTCCGGTATCGGTAAGCCTGAAGAACCTGCCTCGATGGCTTTGGACTCTTTCGTCACCGCATCATTCATCTTAGGGGTCACTTTCTCGACGCTAGAGTAATAGCCTGCTGGAATAGTATAAAACCTGGTTAAGCACGGGGACACTACAATAAAGTCGTTATCCGGTTTGTCTAGGGTGTTCCAAGTGTGAGGATACTGGATTTCGGCCAAACCAACTTCCCAGGGGCCCTGTAGTTCGATGGGCGCGGCTAATTTGACGGTAAACTCGGCGATGGTATTGTTAGGGAAAACATCTCGGGAAGAATTGCTGGGGGAACGACATAAAAGCTTTTTCTCTCCATTGTAAACCCGTGAATGAAATACTAATTTTTGCTTCTCAGTATTTAACGTCTTGCGCGTAGCTTTCAGGGATCCAACTATTAAACTTTTCGGGCCATCCGAGCCATTTCACCAATATATGCTTTTTTCTATTGATATTTTTTTTCGCCAAAATCTTTTCAATCCTGAAGATGTCCGTTCCTCGAATCTTTTGTAATTCAGTGTCGTAAAAAGAACCTATAATGTCTTCCCCGTCATAATCTTTCAGCTTATAGACCGGCGGTTCCCTCGGGACTAGTTCAGAAACGGTAAATACCTCGTCTGAAAAGGTTTGTTCGTATCCTTTGGTAAAAGGATTCCGGGATTTCGACACTCTCACCGTATCCCTGACTTTGAACTTATATTTTGGGTTTCTTTGGGGTTTAGTTAGACCGTATAAGTTTTTAAAGACTTTCCAAGAATTGGAACTATTCACCTCGGCAGGGGCCATTTTTATACCTCAGTGATGGCTCAGATTACAAGATTTCACCAAGTTCTGAAGCCCTTCCACATAGGACCGGGTATTCCGGGAGCTGAAATAACGCCACATTTTGGTCTTCAGAGTTCGGTTGAATCTCTCCACCACCGACGCTTTTAATTCACTAGCGGTGGTAAAATGTTTAATACCGTGTTTATTGAGCAGGTTTTGAAATTCCCGATTGAGAAACTCTTTACTGCTATCGGTTTGAAGTTAGACGGGAACTCTTCCTTCCTCCAAAATTTCTCGAAAAGCCCTCATTACTTCTTTACCCGTTTTGTTTTTCAGTAACTTAACCCAGGCATATTTAGAAAGAATATCTATACAAGTCAGTAGATACTTGTAACCTTGGTTATATTCGGCTAGGTTTGTCATATCCACCAGATCGATCTGCCATTGTCCGTCTATATTGGAAACATACACCTTATTCCTTTTAAAATGGATTCTGGCCGGTTTATGGATCGTATAGGTACATTGCCCCGATAACCATTCGGATACCTCTCGGTCCCCAATATGGTGACCCGCATGCCTGAGAGCTCTTTTCAAGGAGTCTTTACCCCCCAAGGCCCCCGCGTTCTCAGAGTTATAATATTTTTTTTCCAAGACGTGTTCCATCGTCGGTGATAAAACAGACACTGACAACACTTAACCCTATAGAAAACATTTATTTAGGAGTCTGAATTGTTCACACTGCTTCAGTTACAGAATTACCACTCAGTTCTATCATATCATTAAACTCCAAATCATATTTAGTCCACAGGTTCATACAACCCTCATGATTAAGATTCCGCTTACAAAACTCATTTGCCACACGGCGGGCTATAGAATAGGAGTATTCATCCATTTCATAAAATGACTGCATTACAGTATCATGAATAGAGCTAGTATTTTCAAACTCACGCACAGTCTTTTCAACCACAGCATGTATTTTGTGAATCGGCAGTAGAATGTTAAAATACCGCAGAATTTTCACAGCCAGTCGTTTCAGCCAAGACTTGCGGAAAATATTCAGAATCCTCTGAAAGCGTCCCTCGCGGTAGGTGATTTCAGGTTCAGAGAGGCAGTATGTCTCCTCTGACTGGGATGATCTACCATGCAGCCTTGGCACTCTTTTTGCTGATCGTAGTAGACGATAATATCCAGCAGACATGTCATCAGACCTTTAATAAGTTGCTGGGCCTTTTTCCAGGCTTCAAGCAGCACACCGTCCGGGCAATCCATCTCTGTCTCAGACAAGCCAATTGACATCGGCTCCTGGGGAACTTGGCTGTTCACCCACGGCTGTCCTGGAGCTAGGTAAGAGATATCCGTCTGAGTAGCCTTATCGGAGACAGGGTTATCCGTCTGATCATCAGCGGAGATGGGGGAAGAACACCAGGGACCTGGAGAATGGAATCCGCAGTCCGGCTCAAGGTGCTCTTGACCAGAGACTGTAATCGGGGAGTATACTAAAAATAACCGGGGTCTGATGCCTGATGATCCCGAAGGCCGTCCGTCCGGAACGAGTTATAGAATTGGTAAGATTCAGGCCTTGAAGGCTCAGGCCTTGGCACCTCAGGCGGGATCCCTGAGTTTGTCACTCCGATCCCGGTCATTTCAGAGTCTGTAGAGGCCGACATGCTGGGGATCTTAAATGTTCACGTCCTCCTTTTGGGTCCGGTGAGTAACAGTCTGAGTATTTATGGTAAAAGGGAAAGGGGGCGTGGTGTAAAATAAAGGAGGGCTTTCCGTTATGTCATCGCTTCAGCCTGATCCTCCCCTTCAATATGCAGAAATCAGTCCATGACTACAAAAGGCGGAGACCAGTTTACCTTGTTGTCCTCCGAGGCCTCCCGTGTTTCGCACAAGTCGGCAGCGGAGGACAGTTTTCCTTGTTGTCCTCCGAGGCCTCCCGTGTATAGCACAACATAGCCAGGGCATCGTCTGCCGCTTTAGCTGCATGAAACTCGGGCATCAAACATCTTTTAACCCTTCTCAAGCGCTCCTTCAATTGGACCCTGCGGATCGGACGCTTCAGTGGGGTGTCGGTCATAGATTCCATTTTTCTTCACAGAGTCTTTAGAAACAGAAACGTACCGCTTTTTATATATCAGTTTCAGAAGGGTCAGGATGTTGTTGTGGTCACCAAGAGGCGTGGATGGTAGTTTCCTTCCTTAACATGTTGGTGTGTGGGCGGTCTCTCCTCAGGAAATGCGATCAAGAACTGCTGGTGGGTTGGAAGCTGAGTCAGAAGACCCGCGGCCACCAAGACGTGTGGACGGCAGGGTCTGCTATAGACTTGCCCCTACATGTTGAGGATTCTTCCTTAACACGCCTGAACTTGTCCTCGGGAGAGGTGGGGGTGGGTTCAAGGAGGGGGCACCCATCCATCAAGTCTGCTCTTGACAGTTTTCCTGGGGTAAAAACAGGATGGAAGGGTTCAAGGAAGGGACACACATCCGCCAAACGGATCTTGGCCGTTTCCTGGTTTAAAAACAGGAAGGGGCGGGGGTCCCGGAAGGGGCCAGACTTCCGGCCGGGAAAACAGGAAGGGGGTGGGATTTCACAACGTCATTCCAAAAGGGGCGGAGTTTAACTCATCAATCATTTTTTTGACATTTTGACAGAAGGCGCATGGCTTATACTACTCATGCTCTTTGTGAAGTGTTGCCTAGCCTCAATAGGGGAGGAAAAATGGGGGGAGAAAGAGAGCAAGCTACTTCTAATCTATCCTTTTAATCCTAACAATTATAAGTGCCAATGCAACAATAGGCTTCATGGCAATAACTCCTAGAAAAATTGGAAATTAAGGTCAAAGCCATCTTACATAATAATGTACTTAATTTAAGAGTACAAAATGTCAAGAAAACTACAGAAGCAATGTTTCTATGACCAAATAGTTAACTTTGTGAGCTGGAATATTAAAGGTCTCAATCAAGAATTAAAGAGAAAGAAGGTATTCTCTCACCTAACAGGACTAAACGCTAAAACATTATATTTACAGTAGACCCATCAGTTTCTGTTGCACAGAGATTGTACTGGCCAAATATTCCAATCCAGCTATACAAAAAAAACTACAGGTGTGGGAATTCTTATACATTGATCAATTTCATTTGTAGTCTCAGATGTAATATCTAATTCTGAAGGCAATATGTGATCGTCATGGGCAATTTATGTAACTGTAAAGTGACTTTGATAAATCTATGCACCCAATGTGGATGATAGGGACTTCATCCATAACCTATTTGCATCCATTTCTAACATGAACACTCGTAAAACTATAATGGCTGGAGACTTTAGTTGTGTTTTAAATCCAGACCTGGATTGGTTTCCTGCCACAGGGGGTATGATATCTAATACTGCAATAACAATTACACAGTGTGTAATTGATCACAACTTATCAGACCCCTGGATATTTCTAAACTCAAACTCAAAAGCATATTCCTTCTTCTCACCAGTACATCACTGTTACTCAAGAAATGATTTCTTTATAGATAACAATTTCTTGCCCATGATTAAATCTTGCAAGTATGACGCTATTGTTATCTCTGACCACGCCCCTTTGATCATGGAGCTCAGATTATTATGCCCTACATACTCATCTCGCAGCTGGCATCTTAACCCTTACTTTTATTAGCAGACTAGAATTGTACAGAGTTTACATCCAAGCAATTGATTTTTTCTTAGAGACAAATACGTCCTATGAAGTATCTGCAGGAACACTCTGGGAAACTGTGAAGGCTTCTTAAGAGGACAGATTATTTCATATCTCTCCCACAAAAATAACTCAGAAAAGAAGGCATCAGAGTTAATCAGTGGAATTACCAGAATAGATCAAGAACACACCAAGATTCCACATGAAGCACTTTATAGGAAAAGACAAGCTTTCCATTCAGAACTGAATCGCTTGACAACAAAAGAAATGGAACAACTAATTTTTAAATTACAACATCATTACTACGAACACAGAGAGAAGGCTAATAAATGCAATACCAGCAATTACCAACACAGACAGAGACAAAATCATGGATGATAAAAATATAATGCTCACATTTAGAGACTATTATAAGTCATTATATTTTACTCAGTTTAAATAATACAGGACAAAACCTAATGTGTTTTTGGTTGCATTACAGATTCCACAACTAGATTACTAGATGTTATAAATTCAATTCAGAGTGGGAAAGCAGCAGGCCAATTAAGTTAGCTTCCCTTTTATTAGCAACATTTACAGAAGCCAGAGACAGTAAAATTCTACCTCAAACTTTTCGCCAAGCATTAATTACCGTCTTTCCTAAGAAAAATAAGGACTTATTACAATGTGCATCACACAGACCAATCTCACTTCTGAATAATGATGTTAAGATACTCTCCAAAGTTCTAGCTAGAAGGATTGAGAAAGTGCTTCCTTCAGTGGTATCACAAGACCATACTGGATTTATTAAAGGCAGACACTTAGCTTCCAATCTTCGACACCTGTTTAATGTAATATATTCACACACAAAGTCTAACACCCTGGAGATATTATTATCATTAGATGCAGAAAAAGTATTTGATATGGTTGAATCGGACTACCTACATTGGAGAAATTTGGGTTTGGTTCGAACATATGTGCATGGATGAAACTACTATATACCAGTCCAGAAGCTTCTGTTTCTATTTGCAACATTATTTCAGACTACTTCAAACTAAAGCATGTTACTGTCACCACTGCTTTTTGCAATCACCATTGAGCCACTGGCAGTTCACTTATGATTATCAGAGAAGGACTTGAACAGAAAATATCTATATGCAGATGACATGGTACTATATATATCAGATCCACAAAATACTGTACCTGCAGTGACAGCACTAGCAGAATTTCAAAAGATTTCTGGACTCAAAATTAATTTGTGTGCTTTTTCCAGTGAACTCTCCCGCACACATATTAGATTGAACATCTTCACGTTTATCATTGCAGATCAGTTTAAATACCTAGGAGTAAACAACACAAGTAAACATAAACCTCTTTAACAAAATGTTGCTGTCTGCATGGAAAAACTTAAGCAAGACTTGTATAAAAAGTCTACCCTTCATCTCACTTTAGCTAGAAGAATTAACACTGTCAAGATGAATACCCCTCCTAAGCTTCTTTTTCTATTTCAAAGAAATCCAATATTACATTAACAAATCATTTTTTAAGAACTTAGATTCAATCATAAGCACATTTATTTTTTACTTTGAAAAAGGTTTGAAACAAACAACCCACACCCCTGAGAAAGAGAGCTAGACCAGTAGAGTAAAACTTTAAGCTAGTAAAAATAAGTAAATAGATACATTAATAAATGAATAAAGGTAAATGAGTAAAAGAGGAGAGAGAACCTGCTTCCTCAATTTAAATGCTTATTCTAAAATATTATTGATTAGATCCTGCCAGGTTTCGAAAATGTTTTGTACAGATCCTCTAAATGCAAATTAGATTTTTTCCAGTTTCAGATAGTATATAACATCAGTTACCCACTGACTTAGAATAGGAGAGTTAGGATTCTTCCAGTTGGGCAAGATAAGTCTACGTGCCAATAGTGTAGTAAAGGCAATTGCTACACTTTAAGCCCATCTGGAAGTACCCCAGACACAGCTGTTAGTGGATTAGGAGGGATTGTGACACTAAGGCTGTCTGAAAGGCATTTAAAGATTTTGGTCCAGGATGATGTTAATTTGGTGCACACCCAAAACATGTGGCCCAGTGAGGCTGGAACTTGATTGCAACATTTGCAGGTTGGATCTTGCCCTGGAAACATTTTGGACAATTTTAAACGAGAGAAATGTGCTTGATAATTTTGAGTTGAATAATTCTATTCTTTGCGCATATTGAGCTTGAGTGAATTCTGTGCATTACTACTTTCCACTCTTTTTCTAAGATGTTGAGTGAGAGATCCTTTTCCCACTGTACTTTTAGATCTTTGAAAGGACTGTAAAATGGTTTTATATATTATGGAGATGCTGTCCGAGTCCTCAAGACTGATCAATATTTTTTCTGGCATAGAGGTAGGTGGGAGATAAGGAAAATTGGGCAGGTTCTGTTTAACAAAGTTTTGAGTTTGAAGGTAGTGAAAGAAATGTGTTGCTGGAAAGTTACATTTGGAGTGTAATTGTTCATAGAATGCAAAGACGTTGTCTATGTAAAGATCTCTAAGTGATTTAATCCCGAATGTTTTCCAGATATTAAAAACTGCATATGTTTGGGAGGGTGGAAAAAGGTGGCTCTCATACAGAGGTGCCACAGATAAAAGCTTCTCTATCTTAAAATTCTTCCTACATTGGTTCCATATTCTGAGTGAGTGAAGCACAATTAGGTTGTTAGTATATTGGTGATAACTTGTATTTATTATGGTGCAAAGCAAAGAAAATAAAGTACTGCAGGATTTTATTTCTATTGCAGACCAAGACCAAACATCCGTGCATGCAAAGGGTGACCTTACAAAGGCCTAAGGCCAAAGGTGGCATGGCTCTACCTAACTTTCAATTTTATTACACGGCGGCAAATATATCTGTATATACAGTATATAAAGTCAATGTGTGTATGTATGTATGTTCCAGCATCACGTCCAAACGGCTGGAGCGATTTTCATGAAACTTGGTACACATGTTTCTCATTGGTCAACTAAAAATTCTGTAGGATGAATCAGCCCTAGCCCACCCCTTTCTGGGTAGGGTGGGGGCTGATCTTGTGGTCTTGTATGCATGTTATCATTCAGTTGACACTCTGAACGACCACCAGAGGGCAAACTGGAGGTGATTGCCCTGTTGCTTTTGAAATTAAATAGACTTGGCCGAGTTGGCATCCCAACTATTTTTTAGGACTCATTCTGTCTTTGTGACTTGAACAGCCATATATATATATATATATAATATACTAGCAAAATACCCGCGCTTCGCAGCGGAGAAGTAGTGTGTTAAAGAGGTTATGTAAACATATATATACATAAACATATATACTTATATACATATCTACATATACACATATCTACATATATATATATATATATATATATATATATATATACATATAGACATCCACATATATATACATATATCAACATATATATACACATACATATACACACATACATATATATATATATATATATATCTATATATATATATATATATATCTATATATATATATATATATATATATATATATATACACATACAGACACATATATATATATATACATATAGCAAAATACCCGCGCTTTGCAGCGGAGAAGTAGTGTGTTAAAGAGGTTATGTAACCATATATATACATAAACATATATACATATATATACATATCTACATATACACATATCTACATATACATATATATACATATACACATCCACATATACATATCTACATATATATACATATTATATATATATATATATATATATATATATATATATATATATATAATATACACATATACAAATTTACATATCTACATATATATATATATATATATATATATAGATATAAATATAGACATACATATATACATACATACATTCACACATATATATCTATAATAATAAAAGGCAAAGCCCTCACTGACTGACTGACTGACTCACTGACTGACTGACTCACTCATCACTAATTCTCCAACTTCCCGTGTAGGTGGAAGGCTGAAATTTGGCAGGCTCATTCCTTACAGCTTACTTACAAAAGTTAGGCAGGTTTCATTTCGAAATTCAAAGCGTAATGGTCATAACTGGAACATATTTTTTGTCCATACACTGTAATGGAGGAGGCGGAGTCACGTATCGCGTCATCACGCCTCCTACGTAATCACGTGAACTAAAAACAAGGAAGACATTTACAGCACGAGTCACACGCGGGAACGAAGGTAAATGACGTTAATTTTTGACTGTCTTTTAATACTGTGTGAGCATACATATTAACACATGTGCAATTAAACGTGTGCATTTACGGGGTGATTTCTGAGGCTTAAAAGCTCACCTTTTATCAAACGCGGGAAGAAAGGTAACTGACATTGTTCACTGTCTTTTAATACTGTGTAACCATACATATTAACACATGTCCAATTAAACGTGTGCATTTACGGGGTGATTTCTCAGGCTTAAAAACTCGCCTTTTACTAAAAAGGTAAATGCAAAACTATTTTCAATCAGTTTATTGAAACGCTCCCGTTAAGGATTGCAATAACATATTCGCGAGATAAAAGAACGAAGTAGGGGGAAATGGAGGAACAGCCGCAAACAGCGAAGAGCAAAAAATTAATTAAACAATTGAGAACGGAGCGAGTTAAGCATACAAGCATGTTCATAAGGGAAACAAAGCACGGTGTAAAACGTAAGTTTAAA